>NW_027603003.1:0-23308 GCF_053455715.1 Rhinoraja longicauda
CGTCGGACGGGCAGCTAATTGATAATTGGTGGGATTGCTGATCCTTGGGGAAGTTGTGGGTTTTTGCAGGTCCACATGTGCTCGCTGTATCTGGCAACAAAATGGCCGCCACATGTGCTCGCTGTTTCTGGCAACAAAATGGCCACCACATGTGCTCACTGTTTCTGGCAACAAAATGGCCGCCACATGTGCTCGCTGTTGCTGGCAACAAAATGGCCGCCACATGTGCTCGCTGTTGCTGGCAACAAAATGGCCTTCTGAGGCAGAGAAACCCAGATTCACATCTCTCTGACTGAAAAAGTTTCTCCTCATCTCCATTCGAAATGGCCGACCCCTTGGTGCGGTCTCACCAAGGCCCTGTACAACTGCAGCAGAACCTCCCTGCTCCTATACTCAAATCCTCTTGCTATGAATGGCAACATACCATTCACTTTCTTCACTGCCTGCTGCACCTGTACGCTTGCTTTAAATGACTGGTGCACCATGACACCCAGGTCACGTTGCATCTCCCCTTCTCCCAATCGGTCACCATTCAGGTAATACTCTGCTTTCCTGTTCTTGCCGCCAAAGTGGATAACCTCACATTTATCCACATTATATTGCATCTGCCATGCATTTGCCCACTCGCCTAATCTATCCAAGTCACTCTGCAGCCTCCTAGCATCCTCCTCGCAGCTAACACTGCCACCCAGCTTCGTGTCATCCGCAAACTTAGAGATGTTGCATTCAATTCCCTCGTCCAAATCATTAATATACACTGTAAATAACTGGGGTCCCAGCACTGAGCCTTGCGGTACCCCACTAGTCACTGCCTGCCATTCCGAAAAGGACCCGTTTATTCCTACTCTTTGCTTCCTGTCCGCCAACCAATTTTCTATCCACCTCAAAACTGAACCCTCAATACCGTGTGCTTTAAGTTTGTACACCAATCTCCTATGTGGGACCTTGTCGAAGGGCTTCTGAAAGTCCAGATATAACACATCGACTGGTTCTCCCTTATCCACTCTACTAGTTACATCCTCGAAGAATTCTATAAGATTCGTCAGACATGATTTGTGAATTATTATTGTGAATTAATTTATTATTGTGAGGGGGAGGGGGAGAGAAAGGGGAGAGATTATTATTAGTTTAGAAGCATAGAAACGTAGAAAATAGGTGCAGGAGGAGGCCATTTGGCCCTTCGTGCCAACACCGCATTCATTGTGATCATGGCAGATCATCCACAATCAGTAACCTGTGCATGCTTCTCCCCATATTCCTTGATTCCGCTCGCCCCTAGAGCTCTTTAATTTAGTTTAGTTTATTTAGTCAAAGGAGAGGAGCGAGAGAGATGGGGTGAGTGTGAGAGAGAGAAGCGGAGAGTGAAAGGGGAGAGAGTGTATCACATTAGTCCGCGCGGGAATAGGTGACGCTTCAGGTCGAGACCCTTCTACAGACTGATGTCAGGGGGGCGGGACAAAGAAAGGATATAGGTGGAGACAGAAAGACAGTGGGAGAACTGGGAAGTGGAGGGGGAAATAGGAGAGAGACAGAGAACTGTCTAAAGTTGGAGATTTCAATGTTCATACCGCTGGGCTGCAAGCTGCCCAAGCGAAATATGAGGTTCTGTTTCTCCAATTTCCGGTGGGCCTCACTATGGCACTGGAGGAGGCCCATGACAGAAAGGTCAGACCCGGTGGCTGAGCACTTCAACTCCCCTCCCACTCCCAGTCTGGCCTTTCTGAGAATTTCACTACTTCACAACTCTCTGGGTGAAAGAGTTTTTCCTCATCTCAGTACTAAATGGCCTACCCCAGATTCTTAAACTGTGGCACCTGGTTCTGGACTCCCCCAACATCGGAAACATGTTTCCTGCATCCCTTAATAATTGTATCTGTTTCTATAAGATCCCCTCTCATCCTTCTAAACTCCAGTGAATACAAGCCCAGTCGCTCCATTCTTTCATCATATGACAGTCCCGCCATCCTGCGAATTAACCTCGTGAACCTGCGCTGCATTCCATCAATAGCAAGAATGTCCTTCCACAAATTGGGAGACCAAATGTGCACACAATACCTCAGATGTGGTCTCACCAGGGCCCTGTACAACTGCAGAAGGATCTCTTTGCTCCTGTACTCAAATCCTCTCGTTGCGAAGGCTAACATGCCATTAGCTTTCTTCACTGCCTGCCGTACCTGCATGCTTACTTTTAGTGACTGATCTACAAGGATTCCCAGGTCTTGTTGCACTTCCCCTTATCATAATCGGACACCATTCAGATAATAATCTGCCTTCTTGTTCTTGCCACCAAAGTGGATAACCTCCCATTTATCCACATTACACTGCATCTGCCCACTCACCCAACCTATACAAGTCACCCTGCATCCTCATAGCATCTTTTTCACAGTTCATCATGCACCCAGCTTTGTGTCATCTGCAAATCTGCTTATGTTACTTTTTATTCCTTCATCAAAATCATCTATATATGGATTGTAAATGGCTGCGGTCCCAGAACAGAGCCTTGCGGTACCCCATTAGTCACTGCCTGCCATTGCGAAAGGGACCCATTAATTCCTACTCTTTGTTTCCTATCTGCCAACCAATTTTCTATCCATGTCAATACACTGCCCCCTATACTACGTGCTCTAATTTTGCCCACTCATCTCCTGATTGCCCACTAATTGGCCACTAACCAGTGTCCTCATGTACCTGTCCAAATGTCGTAGTGTTATTACTATGGCACTCCCTATGATACTGTGCACCTCCATGAGATCACTGCTCTCTCTACTGAGCTCCATGGAATAAAGTCCTGGCGTGTCCAGCCTTTCCCTCGAGCTCCGAACCTTGTCTCCGGGCAACTTGTTCGATAATATATTCAGCGCTCTTTACAAATTAGTGGCATATTGCCCAAGCACGGTGGCTAAAAATATGCACATTACTCCAAGTGCGTCCTCACTAACGTCTTGTCCAACTGAACATAACTTTCCAACTTTAAAATTGTATTCACTGGCTGATGAAGACAATGGGCCAAAAAAACCTTCTCCACCACCCTATCCCCCTGTTACGTCCCTTTTTTTGCAACTATGTACTTTTGTTCTGCGATCCCTCTGCTCTACAACACTCCCCAGCGAACTATCATTCACGGTGAAGATCATGCCCTGGTCTGACTTCCAAAATTTAAACCTCACACTTACCTGCAACAAACACCATTTGCTATTTCTCAGCTCACTTTCCAATCTGAAAAAGTTCCTGCTTTAATTCTTGCTCACCATTTTCACTGACTGTGATATCACAGGGGGAGATAAAAAGGCGAAAGAGAGAGGGGGTGAGAGAGAGAGGGTGAGAGAAAGATTGAGAGAGGGTGAGAGAGAGGGGAGAGAGAAAGAGAGAGAAAGGGTGGAGAGGGAGAGTGATAGGGTAGAAAGAGGGGGAGAGGGGGTATCAAATATTAGTTGTTTAATTTATTATTTTTAATGTTTTCTTATACAGTGGAGGGGGGAGAGAAAGAGGAGAGAGAGAGAGGGAGAGGGAGAGATAGGGAGGGGGAGGAGGAGAGAGGGGATAACAAATATTAGCTTAATATATTGTAAATTTTATTATAAAGTGGAGGGGGGCAGGGTATCAAATATTAATATAGTTTAATTTAATTTAGTATATTTAGTCAAAAGGGATGAGAGGGAGATGGGGTGAGTGTGTGAGAGAGAGAAGGGGAGAGAGAGAGGGTGTGGAATGTTTGGTATATTAGTTTAGTTTCTGCGCTATATCTCTAAATTAATAAATCTGTGAACGGGCGATCGCTGGTCGGAACGGACTCGGTGGGCTGAATGGCCTGTTTCCGTGCTGCATCTGAAATAAAAAGGGAAAAGGTGAAACAGGTAGTGGAGGGCGAGTTTTCGGCCTGTTTCAAGATGGCCGACTTTTGCCTCCTGTTCCCACCAGAGGACAACAGAAAGGTCGTTTACTCCCGTAACACGAAATATCACCATCCCCCACCCCACCCCTTATCCAGAGTCCAGTCCCCATGATGGTCAACATCTACACTGAATAGGTGGTGGTGTTTCAGGACAGGGGGAGGGGGGAGAGTGAGAGAGGGGAATAAGAGGGGGAGAGAGTTGAGGGGAGAGGGACGAGGAAGAGAGCGGTGTGAGAGCGAGAGGGGAGAGATGGGAGGGAGACAGGGCACCGAAAGAGAGGTGGAAGAGAGAGGGCAGTAAAAGAGGGGGAGAGAGAGTGGAGGCGGAGTGAGAGAGAGTGAGAGAGAGGGCAGAGAGAGAGGGCAGAGAGAGGGAGAAATGGGAGAGAGTAGGAGAGAGAGAGAGAGGGGGAGAGGGGGGATCAAATATTTGTTAGGTTTAATTTATTATTGTAAGTGTATTATAAAGTGCAGGGTGGAGAATGAGGGGGTAGAAACTGAAATAAACACTTCAATGATCAGGGACTGTCATTAAAAATGATCAATACATATGACAGGCAATGGTGTTATTTTTCTGCTCAATCTGCATCTTTGAGCAACGTGGCCACTTGTTGATGTTTAATTCCTCTGACTTCAAGGCTAGAGTTTAGAGAGAGTTTAGTGGGAACTAAATATCCAAGCAGAAGTCAGGCGGGTTAAAAGCAGTTTATTTGTTAGTGCTGCACCTGCCACAAATGTCAGGCACATGTTGTGGTGTTTCATGGGGAGGGAGAGCGTATTTCACTTCATCAGACGGTTATCAAATGTCAGTCTAGTTTAATTGTTCATTGCAAATGTCATTTTATCAAGTGGAGAGTGGGGAGAAAGAAGAGAGAGAGAGAGAGAGAGAGAGAGAGAGAGAGAGAGAGAGAGAGAGAGAGAGAGAGAGAGAGGGAGAGAGGGAGAGAGAGAGATAGTGTGAGAGAGAGAGAGACAGTGTGTGTGTGTGTGAGAGAGAGAGAGAGAGGGAAAGAGAGAGAGAGCGTAACGCAGAGACAGGGGCAGTGTCAGCATCCATCCATCCATCGATCATGGAGCACAAAATATTTCTTTATGTAGGATTCTTATCTTAATCTAATACAATCTGCATTTTGGAATATGTAGCAACTTAAATAAATATAGGGAGTCAGAGAGACAGAGAGAGAGGGAGACAGTGTGTGTGTGAGTGTGTATGTGAGTGTGTGTGTGAGTGTGTGTGAGTGTGTGTGTGTGTGTGAGTGTGGTGTGTGGTGTGTGAGTGTGAGTGTGTGTGTGAGTGAGTGTGTGTGAGAGAGAGAGAGAGAGAGAGAGCGAGAGAGAGAGAGAGAGAGAGAGAAGAGAGAGAGAGAGAGGAGAGAGAGAGAGAGAGAGAGAGGGGGGGGGAAAGAGAGGGGGAGAGAGAGGGGTGAGAGAGAGAGAGGGAGGGGAGAGCGGGGAGAGAGAGAGAGAGAGGGGGAGAGAGAGAGAGACGGAAGAGAGAGGGGGAGAGAGTGAGAGGGGGAGAGAGAGGGAGAGAGAGGGGGAGAGAGAGTGAGACAGTGATGGAGGGAGGGGGAGGGACGGGGAGAAAGGGGGGAGGGAGAGAGAGAGAGAGAGAGAGGGAAAGAGGGAGGGGGGAGAGAGAGAGGGAGAGAGATAAGAAAGAGAGGGAGAGAGGGAGAGGGTGGGTGAGAGAGAGAGAGGGAGAGAGAGAGAGAGAGGGAGCGAGAGAGAGGGAGGGAGGGATAGAGGGAGAGAGAGAGCGGGGTAGAGAGCGAGAGAGGGAAAGGGAGGGGGAGAGGGGGAAGGGAAAGAGAGAGAGGGAGAGAGAGAGGGGGGGGAGAGGGAGAGAGAGAGAGACGGAAGAGAGAGGGAGATGGGGAGAGAGGGGGGTGGAGGCCCACCCACCCTACCCCTGACCGGTTCCCCAGTGCGGAGGGCGGGAGGGTGAGAATCCCTCTGGGATGCGCTCAGGGCGCGGGTTTATTAATGAGCCGCAGCGCTGAGGTGAGCGGATATTTCACCGCGCTCTTCACCTGCTCCCTGAACTTGGACTGGGTCGCCGCGTAAATAAATGTGTTGGTGCAGCAGCTGAGATTCCTCAGCAAATACCCGACGTAGTTAAAGATCCGTTGGGAATCATTCATATCATTCCCAGTCCCTGTGATCTGATAATAGACGAAGTTTACAACAGACGTCAGCCACAGGAGGATGAAGCTGCCGGAGATGGTGAAGAGTAAAACCACAGACCTCCTCCTGCTCTCCATCTCCGGGTCACTGCGCTTCTCCCCCTTGCTCTCACCCCTCAGCCCCTGACGGACCCGACTGGCCACTAAAATGTGCCGGACTGTCAGAGCGTTGAGCAGCGGGATCACAGCGAAAGGGAGGAACGGAGTTAAAACCGTGTCGTCCAGTCAAATGCCACCCACCCTGGGTCAGTGTAATAACTGTCCACTATGTCACAGCCCCACGGGACATTGTCGATGGTTGTCCGGGGTTCATTTGTGAAGTAGCGGGGAACGTTTTTTCAGACACAGCAGAACGCCGGCTGTTGCGAGAACCGCAGCCGCAGTTTTCCCGGTGCAATATTTTGTTTTCAGCTTCTGGCAACAAATGGCGACAAAGCGATCAAAGGTGAAAGTGACGGTGAACCAGACAGAACAGTCTGTAGCTGCAGACCTCAGTACATCGATAACACTGCACACAGGGGTGATGGACAGGAAACTCCAATTAAAGTAATGGTATCGGATCTGAAACAAAATGACCTCGGTGATCGGGGTGAGTAGATCGGCCGCTGCCATGGCCACCAGGTAGCGAGTGGTGCAGGTGGAGAGGCCGCACTTTCCCCGGGACAGGATCACAATCGCCACTAAATTCACTGCGGAAAGAGAAGGGGACGGACACTGGGCATTACTGAACACGGTCTCCGGGGCTGAACACCGGCTCCACTTTCAGCTGAAGATCAGGAGTGATGGAGTCGGTGCGCGGCTGCAGGTTTAACAATGTCAAACCCGGCTCCGACTGTGCCCGACCTGCCTGCTTCAGGGGAGAGGAGATAAGGCGACGGGCGGGGTAAAGGGCGGGAGGGAACGAGCAGCCGCCCGCTACAATAGGCGGAATGGTCATGTCTACAGTTAACCCCGCTCACAGTCGCTGATGGGGCCGGTTTCACAGACTTAACCGTGACCGGCCGCGTTTAACCAGGGCTCTGGGAACTCGGCATCTGATGGGGGACGAGGAGGGTTCCAGAGGGAAGGCAGGGACAACTTAGGATCCGGCAGCAGAGTGGCTCCGTTAATGGATTCATTCCTCAGTTCGGTAACAACACACGCCGGTAGATCAGCGGCCACTGGTTCAGGAGATCGATCCAATTATTAACCAACAGGCGGTGGAATCCGACTGTGACAGACTCCACAGCGAGACGTGTCCACAGGAGCGGGTGTTCACTCTGATCAATAACTCAGACACAGTGAACTTCACAATGTAAACCCCTCCCAGTCACACCGTCCCGGAGAGCTGCCAGTCCCGAGCACTGGGACAACTCTGGGCAAGGTCCCACTGAAGGCAAGAACAACATTCTAGTGGGTCCCGGCAGTGGGAGAAAGAGAGGGTTAGTTTCGGCTGTCTGAAAGTAAGAAAAATCACAGCATTAATTCAAAAATATTTCACTGAGAGGATATATTTGATATACTTCACATATTCTTGCACAACGTTCACCAGTTGTGAATCATGTAACACGATCAGAATCAGGTCAACACCGGTTAACAGGCGGAGTTATAAAACTTGAATTGTTCTGCTCACTTACCAGGGACTCCAACTGCAGCAATGATCACGTACAAGATTTTCTCCACGTTGTCATATTGCAAAAGATTTCCCCCCATTTTCTCTGCCCAGCGACGTTTCCCCGTGAGCTACCGGTATTCTCTCGGAATGAAATGCCGGGGCAGAACATTCCCGGAGATTTTATACCATTTTCCGTCTCCACCGGGATAGTGAAGTTTCAACAGATTAAAAAAAATAGAGATTTGGAAATGACTCGCAAACAGATGACATCAGCCAAGTGAAATCCCTGCTGAGACAGGTCGTGATTTATTCAGGGAATTGATTGAGAAATTCCAAAGAGTGGGAATTGTGGCGATACTGGGGGATGGAAATTGGGAGCGGCATTGTTCCAGCAAAGGGGATATTGTTTCAAACTCCATCGGATCCAACTCTCCACCACATGTTGTTTATCTGATTTCCTTCACTCAGCAAGGCAATCCCAAATTCAAGGGACCGTCGCAAGGCTTCTGGTGCCCAGTTTGAAGGTGGACTGGACAACCTTTGTCCACAGCGTGATGAATTAGTTCAACAGATCACATCAGACTAAAATGGACCCTCCACTCTGTTTTAACACTCAATGTGATCGCGGCTGAACTGATTGTAACCTCAACCCCACACTCCCTGAGACCCCTAGTAAGCCTTTATTCCTTGCTTGCCTGGAATGGATCTGGCTTTGCCTTGGGACAACAACATTCTCTACCTTCATCACCTCTGAGGACGAACGACCCAAAGACTTACGACACTCAGTGAACAGAACCATTGCCGCCTCAGAATTGTCTTAAAAGTAGAACAAACGGCGAATGATGCAGCATCTCTCCCTCCTCTCTTTCTCTCTCCATCTTTACTGCTATTCTCTCTCTGAACTGTTACTCTCTCCCCTACACTCTCTATTCTCCCTCTCTGTGCCACCCGCTCTCTGCCAACCTCTCTCCCCTCCCCTCCCACTCTTACTGCATCTCTCCCTCCTTCTCCCTGTATCTCTCTAATGCTTCCCTCTCCTCCTTTTGCCAACCCACTCGCTCTGAACTCCCGTCTCTCCTCATTTTCCCACTCTCCCTTTGATAGTTCACTCGCCCTCCACCTCTTCTTTCGTCTTCTCCTCTATCTCTCCCTTTTATCTTTGTACGACCTATTTCTCTATCCATTTCCTCACCTCTCCATCACTTGCCATCACTTCTCTTTCCAAAGCCTTTCTTGGCAAGTGCAGTTAAAACGGTTAGCCACCATGGGATGTAACAGTTGTCCCTATACCCCTTCCATCACGCTCGGGCAGCCCTTCCAGGTGAGACAGATGTTCACCTGCACCTCCTCTAATCTCATCTACTGCATGTGGTGTTCCAGATATGGCCTCCTTTACATCGGCGTGGTGAAATGGAGACTCGGCGTCCGTTTTTTATCGAACACTTACCCTCGTTCTTCTAAGGCTTGCCGTAATCTCCCCGTTGCTAGCCATTGTAACCCCCACTCGCACACTGACCTTTCTGTCCTGGGCCTCCACCAGCGCCAGAGAGGTTACATTAAAACAGAAAGAACGCCGCTTCATAGTCCGCTTGGGAACCTTGCAACCTAATGGTATGAACATTAGCAAATGCCAGGTAACTAACGTGCAACTTCACGCTTTTCCCTCGCTCTTTCTCTTGCTTCACGCGGACTCGCACCTGTTCATCCCCTCCACCTCCATCTTCAACCGATATTCCCTCCTCTCTCTTTATAATTCCATCCTGCTCAATCCTTATCTCGCAACTTTAATCTTTTAACCTCTGGTCTCAACCACCTAACTATGAAAACGGTATTCACCCACTCATCATTCAACTCGCTCTGTCCTGCTGTTCCAGCCTTCTCCAGCTTCCCACCACAATCAGTCTGAAGAAGGGTCTCGAACCGAACTTCACCCATCCATGTCCTTGGCAGGCTTAGCAACTCTCACCAACTTGGCAGGCTTAACAACTCTCACCAACTTCGACAGATGCAGCATAGAAAGTATTTTATCAAGATGCATCACAGCTTGGTTTGGGAACAGCTTCAATCAAGAACGCCAGAAATTGCTGCGAATTGTCCAGACCATCACACAAAGCAACCTCCCATATATTGACTCAATTTATAAACCACGCCGCCTCGGCAAGGCCAGCAGCATAATCAAGGACGGTTGCACCCTTGCCACTCCTGCTTCTCCTCTGTCCCATCAGGCAAAATGTATAGGTGTGAAAATGCACACCTCCAGTTTCAGGGACAGTGTCTTCCCAGCTGTTATCAGGCAACAGAATCATCCCGCCACAACCAGAAAACAGTGCTGAACTACTATCTACCTCTTTGTTGACCCTCGGACTATCCTCGATCGGATTTTGCAGGCTTTACCTTGCACTGAACGTTATCTCCTTATCATGTATCTATACTCTGTAAATGGCTCGACTGTAATGATGTATTTTGTTTCCACTGACTGGGCAGCACGCAACAAAAGCTTTTCACGGTACCTCGGTACACGTGACAATAAACTACACTAAACTGACATACTCAACTAGATTTCTCCAGAGCTGTCGTATGACTCGCATTGGATATTGATTGTGTGTGACAGTGTGAGTGTGCGAGTCCGTGCAAGAGTGTGTTAGCACGTGTATGCGAGTGTGAATGTATGAGATTGTGCAAATGAGTCGGTGTGTGCGCGTATGTGTTAGTGTATGCGGTTGCAGGAATTTCAATGATTCAATGATACCTTATTATCACGTACCCAGGTAGAGTGAAATGCTTAGTTTTGCAGACAACCCGGTAACATCATGTAGAAGACCTCACCTGGGCGGTACACAAGTGTCGCCACATTTTCACGCGGACAAAGTTACAAACGTTGGCCGGATAGTTATATCTCCTGCCTGCCGCCGCACCGCGGTTCGCCCCTTCGTTCTCATCGCCATCCGCGGTGGGCGAGCCGGGCCGACCGGGCCGACTGAAGGGCTTGGCCCCGCTCACCGGTAACACTCCCGGCCACGCTGCGCTGCGCTGCTCGACGCGAACATCCAAGGATACACTCAATCCCAAAATGTGCACGTGTGCATAAGAAAATAACTGCAGATGCTGCTACAAATCGATTTATTCACAAAATGATGGAGTAACTCAGCAGGTCAGGCAGCATGTGCGCGTGTGCATGCGGGTCTGCGTGTGAGAGAGCGATAGAGTATGTAAGAGTGCCTATATTTGTGTGTGTGTGTCTGTCTGTGCGGGTGCGTGAGTGTGCGTGTGAGTGTGTGAGCATTAGTAAGTGTGGATGCAAGTGCGATTGAATGTACCTGTGTCTCTGAGTGGGAGAGTGCACGTGGGGCTGTGAAGGACAGTGTTTGCGTCTGTGTCTGTTTGTGAGAATGTGAGAGAATATGTGGGATGTGAGTTTGCCAGAGTGTTTGAGTATGTAATTCTTTGATAGTGTGTGTGTGTGTGTGTGTGTGTGTGCGTGTGGGAGAGAGTATATGATGGAGTTGTCAGAGAATTTGTTCGTATGTGGGAATGAGTGCGTGTCTCTTCGTGCTAGTGCGTGTGAATATCTGTTAGTGTGAGTGCATGTGTACGTGTGATTGTATGTGAGAATGTGCGAGAGTATATTGGATTGTTTGTGATTGCATTTGAGAGATTGTGTGTGTCTTCGTGCGCGGGTATGTGTGTGTGCGTGTTTGACTGTGTTTGAGGGTGTGAACATATGTGTTTGTAATGATGTAATGGCACACTGTGGGTTTTAGTGACGACGTGACACGCTGTGGGGCATTACTGATGGAGTGACGCACTGTGCAAAGGAACTGATGGAGTGACACAATGTATGGTAGTAATGGTGGATTATCACACTGGGTTAGTACAGATGGAGTGACACACTTTGAAGTTGTATTGATGAAGTGACACACTGCGCAGTAGTACTGAAGGAGTGACACACTGTGCAGTACACTGATGGAGTGACACAATGTGGGGTAGTACTAATGGAGTGACACAATGCGCTGTAGTACTGATGGTGTGACACCAGTTGATGCAGTACGGGTGGATTAACATACTGTGGTTTGGTACAGATGGAGTGACACAATTTGCAGTAGTACTGATGAAATGACACACTTTGCAGTTGTTCTGATGGAATGATACACCGTGGGGCTCTACTGTGGTATTGACACACTGCGGGTAATACTCATGGAGTGGCACAATGTGTAGTACTGTTGTTATGACAAACTGCGGAGTAGTACTGACGGAGTGACACACAATGGAATAGCACTGATTAAGTGACAAATTGTGAGGTCATTGCATCAGTACTACCACGCAGTTTGTCACTCCGTCAGTACTACTTCAGTGTGCAACTACATCCCGTGGGGTAAAACTGTTGGAGTGACACGCTGTGGAGCAGTACTGATGGAGTGACACACGGTGCGTATTACTGATGGACTGACACACTGCGCGGTTGTACTGACGGAGTGAGATACTTCGGTGTAGTGCTGATTGAATGACACACTGGGGGTAGTGTGGACAGAATGGCGCACAGTGTGCTAGTACTGAAGTATTGACCCAATCTTTGGTGGTAGTCGGGTTGCACATTGTGGAATGGTAAGGACTGACGGTGGGGCAGTACAGATGGAGAGTTACACTGATGGGTAATACTAATTGAACGAGTCCGTGTGGTTGTACAAAATGGAATGACAAGCTCAAGGCAGTACTGATGGAGTGCATCGCTGTGGTGTAATACTGATGGAATAACATATTGTAGGGTAGTACTGATGGAGTGACACGCTCCAGTGTTATACTGATGGAGTGTAACACTGTGGAGTAGTACTGATCTAATGACGTACTGTGGAGGTGTATTGATGGAATGACACAATGTGGAGTAGCACGGATGTAATAGCACATTCTGTTGGAGTGACGCAGTAATACTGATGGACTGACACGCTCTGCGGTAGTACTGTTGCGATGAAAAACTGTGGTGAAATAGTGATGGAATTACACACTATGGAGTTGCAGCGATGGGTTAGCACACTATGGGGTAATGCGGATGGAATGACACATTTGAGATAGTCCTAATGTTGTGAAACACTTTGGGGAGTACTGATGGAAGAAGATACTTCGGGAAACATTGATGGAGTGACACGTTCTAGGGTTGCACTGGAGTGACATGATATTGGGTAGTGCTGATGGAGTGCAACACCATGGAGTTGTGTTGATGCAGTGAGACACTGTGTGGTTTCACCGACGGAGTGACACACTGAGCGGTAGTACTATTGTGATGACAAACTGTGGTGTAGTACTAATACAGTGACAGACTGAACGCCAATACTGATGGAGTGACACAATTTGTGGCAGCACTTATAGGGTGACACTGGGATAGTCCTGATTGAATGATAAACATCGGGTAGTACTAATGGCGTGAGGCATTGTGGGGAAATACTAATAGAGGTAAAATGTGGGGAATTACTGATGGAGTGACACAGTGACATAGGGCTGATGGAGTGACATACTGTGGGGAATACTGATGGAGTGACACTGCGAGGAAGTACTGATGGTTTACACTGTGGGTAGTACTGATGGAGTGACACGCTGCGTGGTAGTACTGATGGAGTAACAATGGATTGTTCTGATGGAGTGTCGCACGCTGGCGTAGTACTGATGCAAAGATAACCCGAGTTATATTCCTGATGGTGCGATGCTCAATGGGGAAGCACTGAAGGAGTGGCACAGTATAGGGTAGTACAGATAGAGTAACAAACTATATTTTATTACTGATGCAGTGGCACACTGTGGGCAGTGCTGGTGGAGTGACACACTTTGAGGTAGTACTGATGGAATGGCACACTATGTGGCAGTACTGACGCAATAGCATACTGTGGGAGAGTACTGATTGTGTAATACCCTGCGGTGTAGTACTGTTGGATAGACATATACTAGAGTAATACTGGTGGATTGAAACACTGTGGGGTAGTACTGATGGAAGGACTCATTGTGTAGTACTGATGGAGTGACACACCGTTGGATAGTACTGATAGAGTGACACCCTGTGTGATAGTACTAATGGAATAATACACAAGGTGGTATTGATGTTGAAAAACACTGTGGGTGTGTATTGATGGAATGGTATATAGTGCGGTAGTACCAATGAAGTGACACGCTCTGGGGTTGAATTGGTGGAGTGACATAGTGTGTTCTAGTAATGATCGTCTAACACACTGTAGGCTTGTAATGATGGAGTGATGACCAGTGGGGTAGTATTGATGGAGTGACACAATGTGGGCAGTACAGATGGAGCAATACACTTTGGGGTTGTACTAGTGAAGTGACAAACTGTGGGCGGGCACTGATGGAGTAAAACATTTTGGTGTATTACTGATAGAGTGACACAGTGTGCGGTCGTACTGATGGAGGAACAAGCGATATGGTAGTACTGATGTCGTGGCACACTGTCGGATAGTATTAACGGTGTGAAACTAAATGGGGCAGTACTGATGTAATGATACATTATAGTGTAGTTCTGATGGAGTGAAACATTGAGGGGGAGAACTGATGGAATGAAGCACTGTGGGATAGTACTGATGGAATGACTATCCATTTGCTAGTACTGATGCAATGGCATTCTATGGGATAGTACCGAATGAATGACACGTTGTGATGCAGTAATGATGGAGTAACCGACGATGTGGTAGTACTGATGGAGTGACACGCTGTGGGATAAAACTTATGGATTAGCATCCTGTGGGGTAGTAGTGAAGGACTGGTATATTTTGGGTTAGTACTGACATAGTGACACATTCGATGGTATTATTGAAGGGGTGTAAAACTGTGGGCAGAACTGATTAAATTACATACTTAAGGTGGTACTGACAGAGTGAAACACCGTCGGGAAGAAATGATGGAATGACATACTGTGGGGTTGTACTGATGAGAGTGACACGGTCTTGGGTACTACTAATGGAGTAACATGTTGTACTGATGGAGTGACAGACTGTGAAGTAGTATTGATGGAGTAACCTAACGTAGGGTAGTGTTGAAGTAATGGCACATTCTGGGGTAGTTCTGATGGGGTGACACACTGTGCGGTAGTACTGTTGTTGTGACATAATGTGGGATGGAATTGATGGAGTGACGCACTGTAGGGTAGTACTGGTGTAACGGTATACTGTGGGATAGTACTGCTGGAATGATATCGGCGAGACCAAGCGGATGCTCGACGATCGTTTCGCTGAACAGCTCCATACAGTCCTACCTGATCTCCCTGTTTTTAACTCATCCCCGCTCCCCCATTTCCAATCTGAACTTTCTGTCCTGGGCATCCTCCATTGTGAGAATAAGGCCCAGTGCAAATTGGAGGAACAGCACCTAATTCTTCGCTTGGGCAGCTAACATACCTGCGATATGAACATTGAATAATCTAATTTCAATTACCCCTTGCTTTCCCTCTCTCTCTCTATCCCTCCTCCTTCCCAGTTCTCCCACCAGTCTCACTGTCTCCGACAACATTCCTTCACTTTCCTGCCGACCTCTCCGACATCAGTCTAAAGAAGGGTCTCGACCCGAAACGTCACCCATTCTTTCTCTCCAGAGATGCTGCCTGCCTCGGTGAGTTACACCAGCATTTTGTGTCTACCTTCGATTTAAACCAGCATCTGCATTTCTTTCCTACACGAAGTACAAGGCACGGCAGGACTTTCGGCTAATAATAGCTGTGCCGAACATGAGACGACCACCCTTACCTGCCTGCTCACAATGCATATCCCTTCATTACCTGAAAATCTTGTGAGAGAGAAGTAAAAAGGGTTAATTGATTTAAACTAAGGACCATGAGAAATAGCTGACCTGACTAAGAACCGCAAGAGTAAATAGTGACATTCCGAGGATAAGGGCAAGATATCCAAGGAACTAGTGACGTTCCAAGGATAAGGGCAAGATATCCAAAGAGTAAATAGTGACATTCCGAGGATAAGGGCAAGATATCCAAAGAACTAGGAGAGAGGGCAAGATGACCAGAGCACTAGGGGAGAGGGCATGAACTACTCTGTACTGCGCATGCCTAATGAGATAAATGAATATTGCAAAAACGCCCCGCATGACAAGATGCCTCATTTAAATGTACATGCGATGTATGATGTGGGAGGCAACAGGGGCGATGACGGTAGATTGTGCACCTCAGTGCTCCGATTGGAAGGAGCCCGAAGGGGAGGAATTTAAGATGTGACAATTGTAAAGTGAAGTGAGGAAAAAGAAGGGATTTTCCCGACCTCGGTGTGTCTTGAGAGGGAAGGCACCCAACTCTGCAGACTTGCAAATAAAATACTTGTTTCTCTAGATTGTCTCGAGCATCGTAATTGTGAGCACTCACATTTGCATCTCACAACTTGGGGGCTCGTCCGGGATCGCCACTCCGGCCGGCTGACGGGAGTATACGGAAGAAGGGACGGTGCACCCCGCTGAGTTCAGCGGTCTCAGACTCCTTGCTTGCCGTCAGCGGTTTGAGCGAGTGATACCTGGACCAGAGACTCGAGAAACAAGTGGGAGGACCAGGAAATCGCGAGGAGCTAAATCGAGTGATTCTTGTGCACAAGACCCGGGTAAGTAAACTGACTATTAAGTACTACTCGGGCGATTACAGCTAAGATCGGAGGGGAATTCCGATCGGGAGAATAAATGATCGGAGGGGAATTCCGATCGGGAGGATGGGCAGTGAAAACGGAAAGCCCAAAAGGGAGGGGAAGGGCGGTAAGCCCAACCCCCGCATTCCGCCTGATAGTCCGTTGGGGCGAATGCTGAGCCATTGGGGGCAGGGAAAACCCAGGGATTGGAGAAGACAAAAATTATTAAGTTCTGTTATTTTGATTGGCCAAAGGAACCAATAAAAGGGAGTTCAGTCTGGTGGCCACGACTGGGCTCCGATGAGGATTGAGTACGGCAGGCATTAAATGTGTTTGTTAATTCAAAAGCTTCCCCTAATCTGGAGGAAAGTTGTTATGCTTGTAAGGGGAAAGCGAAGAATAAATCCTGAAAGAATCACAGGAATCACAGGCTTGCCGATGCCTCAGAATAAATATTAAAGGAATATAGTAGAACTATAGAAGATAGAAATAGCGTAATAGGTAGCATAGTGACTATAGAGACGGAACGGAGTGAGAACAAGGACTGCATTTAAACTGACTGACCAAGTGCACTAACATAATATAAGACGAATACAATGAATAAAATAATATAAGACGAATACAATGAATAAAATAACTGCAGTTGAACTACTAAGTAGGAAGTTCCCCGTATCCAAAGAGGATATTTAAAAAAAAACACTCTGAGAAATGGAGAAAAAAAAGGACGAAACAATTGGTTACGAAATGGCCCACGGAATGATATAAATATGATATAAATTTTGATATAAATTTTGATATATTTATATTTTAATATAAACATGTGTGATGAAATGGGAGTGTTAATTAAGAACTATAAGCCTAAGGATAAATCAGAAACCCGAGTAACGAAAAAGGAAAAATAACTAGACGTTTAACAATTGTTTAGAATAGGAGAAAGGCTGAGGAAAGCATAGCAGGAAAAGAATACCACCCCAAACAAGGGTGAAAGACCCCCAAAACAGCATGAAAGTCAGGAGCTTCAGGAGAAAAAAAATCAACTCTGTATCCCAGCCTATGGGACCCTGGGTATCCCCCTCCCTATTCCAGCCAGGACGGAACAAAGCAGTGCCCTTTGGTAAAAGGGAATAGTGGAGATAGAGGGAGAAGTCACAACTTGGAACGATGAGCAAGACATAAAGGAATATAGACAGAGAAGGGGGCAGCGGGAAAAGGAAAGGATGTAGCAAGAAGCACGGGAACTAGAAGCAGACATCAAAAGGCTGCAGGACCTCAGGGACAGAAAGATTTATGGGACCCGTCAGGCAGCAAATGAGGAGTATGAGGGAGACAGCAACGTAGAAACACAGGCATGTAATCAGCAGGCATCAGAGGCAGGACAACAACTGCTCAGGGCCAATTTCGTGACTAAATCCTGGCCTGATGTGAGGAAAAAGTTAGAAAAGGTGGATGATTGGAATGAGAGATCACTACCTCAGTTGCTTACGGAGGCCCAGAAAGTGTACGTGCGGAGGGATGAGGAGAAACAGAAGGGAAAGGCAAAGATTATGTTACAGGCAGTAAAGCAAGTAGTAGACAAGGAACAGGGAAGTACAGGACGGCGGGGGAGTTACGCCCAAGGCAGAGGGAGAGGAGGCGGCAGAGGCCGTAGAAGAGGGGGATATGGAGAAGGTTACGGCAGGGGCCGGGGAAATACGGGTACGGGACAAGGTTGGAGGACAGGGCCTTCAAAATGTTATTTTTGTAATAAGGAAGGACACTTCAAAAGAGAGTGCCCTGAGCTTGTAGCGGAGTCCCGCACGTACAGTATGATGGAAAATGAATAGGGGGGGTCAGGGGTTCTCGTCCTTGGGGTCGAGGGACTATAGAAGGGAGCCCCTGGTAAATTTAAAAATAGGACCCCAAGGAGAAGATACGGTGTTCATGGTAGATTCAGGAGCGGAGCGATCAAGTGTGACCAAAGTACCAACAGGTACGGAGGCAGGACAAGGGAAGGTAAAAATTACCGGGGTAGGGGGAGCTGTGATGGTAGCTCCCGAGATAGGAGGAGTGAATGTAAGGTATGAAAACCGGGAGGCGGTAGAGGACCTGATCTTAGTACCCCAGGCTGGCGTAAATTTAATGGGCAGAGATTTACAAATACAATTGGGAATAGGCACAGCACCGGTAGAGGGAAGAGTAGTGGTCCAGTTGTATACTCTGTATAGATGGAAAAAGACATAGTGGATACGGTATAGTGAATGGGGAAACTATGGAGGAAATTGAAAGTGGCAGGCTGCCTGATAGTTGGTCAGCCCAATCTTGTGAATTATATGCACTAATGAGAGCTTTGGAACTATTGGAGGGAAAGGAAGGAACAGTGTATACCGACTCAAAATACGCCTTTGGGGTAGTACACACCTTTGGGAAGATCTGGAAAGAGCGAGGAATGATAACAGCTCGGGGGAAAGAATTAGCGCATGAGCAATTGATAGGACAGACACTGGAGGCCTTGCAGAAACCAGAACAGGTAGCCATAGCACATGTGGCAGGGCATCAGAAGAGTAACACCCTGGAAGTCCGAGGAAATAGGGCAGCGGATGAGGTGGCAAAGAGAGCGGCCACAGATCAGACGGTAGAAATGATGTCACTGATACCTTTAAGGGAACCAGAGGAAAAGATACCTATCTTTGGTGAAAAAGAGCAGGAACACATGAGAGAAATGGGAGCCCGGCGTACCCCAAATGGGAAATGGTGGACACCACCGGATGGAAAGCAGCTATTGAACAAAGAAATTATAAGGGAGTTATTAGGGAGGTTGCACGGGCAAAGCCATTGGGGAACCCAAGCCCTCTGTGATACCCTCCTCAGGACCTACGCTTGCCGTGGGATGTATACCATGGCCAAACAAGTCATAGGGGGTTGTGTAATATGTCAGCGAATCAACAAAAAAAATCATGAGAGCAGTCCCAGGAGGAGGACAACCATTAGCAATAAGACCCTTCCAAAGAATACAGATAGACTTCACCGAGTTGCCCCGGATACAGAGATGGAAATACCTGTTAGTGGTAGTAGACCATTTCACTAGATGGGTAGAAGCATTCCCTACAGCAACTGCCACCTCACAGTCGGTATCCAAGGTATTATTGGAGCAAATTATACCCAGATATGGGATTGTGGAAACATAAGACTCAGATAGAGGGACCCATTTTGCCTCCAAAACACATAAAATGATATGTGAAGCATTAGGGATTGAATGGAAATTGCATACACCATGGCATCCCCAGAGTTCCGGAAAGGTGGAAAGAATGAATGGCACCTTAAAGACCCAAATCACCAAGTTAGTAGAGGAAACGAGACTCCCCTGGACTAAGTGCCTTCCGATAGCCTTGTTAAGAAACCGAACGGCACCTCGGAAAGATATAGGGGTATCCCCATATGAAATGTTATTCGGGCTCCCGTACTTAGGAAAGATAGAAGGGATCCCAACAATACCAGGGAACGACGTGTTCTTAAGGAACTATTTACTGGCAGTATCCCAATCTCTTGCAGAACTAAAAACTAAAGGATTATTGGCCCAGAGCCCGCCACTGGATTTTCCGATTCACTCAGTCAAGGCTGGAGACTGGGTACTAATAAAAACGTGGAAGGAAGAAAAGTTGCGACCTAGGTGGACTGGACCCTACCTTGTGTTATTAACCACCGAGACAGCAGTACGAACAAAAGAAAAAGGGTGGACACACGCAAGTCGATTTAAGGGTCCCGTGGAGGCCCCACCAGACAATAGCAGCCCGTAGACGGCACGTGGAGGAAAGGAGCCATTGACTTTGGTATTCACCAGGACCCCGCACGGAAAATGAAGACTTTGTGCTGGTGGATCGGGTGCTGGGTGGTTATCCAGGTTGTGAGTAATGTAACATGCATAAAAATAACTATACCACAGAATAGAAGGGCCACCACCATCCCATTTGATGTATGTGAAGGAAAATGGTGGTGTGGTCATAGGATGTATGTATGCACCCATCCCTGTAAAGATTGGCACGAGGTATTCACTTCATCTAGAGAGGGGTGGCATAAGCCCACCTATCAAACTGATAGGTGGAGAGTATATCAAAACCCAAATGAGGGATTACCAGGACGTGTATATGTAAGCATACAGAGGGTTCAAATGAAGGAAAGTGGTAGGTATTGGATATGTGCAGATAAAACAGGGAAGGACGCATGCCTGAGGTTTGAAATAAAGGTAGAACGGGACGGATATATGGTAAAATATGAGGATAAGGGGGGAATGTTCCAGATAGAAGACAGTCAGAGTAGGGATCCCTGGGTTACCGCAGCACCACCTGTAGTCAGCAATGTCACCACGGAGTATGAGCCTAAGGATTTAAATATAATGATAGTAACAGGAGAAATAGAATTAATGCAATTGTATGGGGAGGGAATACCAACAGGGGGAAAGGGAACCAACACCTGGCTTACCTGGATGATGTACACGGCCAGAAGTATGCAACAAACCAATTGCTACGCCTGCACCGGAGCTAAGCCTCAGCTGGTCCCCGTACCATTTCCCCTGAATTGGAATAGGACACCTGGGGCTATGTCATGTATACTACAACTATTCACGAATCCCATAATACCAAAGAATGAGACCTGCCAGAAATACCATTACCTATTCCCGGCTAGTAACAACAACACGAAGGGCCAAAGGAAAGACCCTCGACCTCCGCCATTCACCATTCCCCTAGGGGAGGAGGGATTTGAGTGCTATACAAGATATAACCCAGATGGACAGGAAATGGGGGAGGTGCTAAACTGCAATCAGATGTATAACATTACAGCTGAGGAACAGGGGTCACTGTTCAGTAGTTCCTGGCTGAGAAAGCAGATAGTCAGTAGAGCCGATGTCTGGTGGTGGTGCGGAGAGGATACCCTGTGGCCCCGGCTACCAGGGTCATGGACGGGAACCTGTACCCTTACACAACTAATGATGCCCTTCACCATAGCAGTAGAGCATGCGGTCGAACTCAATGAAGGAGGCCGACGACAAAGGAGAGAGGTGAGAGGATCATTTGACACACACATCTATATAGATGCAATAGGGGTGCCAAGAGGGGTACCCGATGAATTCAAAGCCAGAAACCAGATAGCTGCTGGCTTTGAGTCCATACTCTTCTGGTGGTCCACAATTAATAAAAATGTGGACTGGATCAACTACCTGTACTACAATCAACAACGCTTTATAAATTACACTCGAGATGCGGTTGAAGGATTAGCGGAACAACTGACAGCTATCAGCCTAATGGCCTGGCAAAATCGCATAGCCTTGGACATGCTCCTGGCTGAGAAAGGGGGGGTGTGTGTGATGTTTGGGGAACAATGTTGCACCTACATCCCCAACAACACTGCTCCTGATGGGTCTGTATCAAGAGCCCTAGCAAGTCTCACCTCCCTCTCTATCGAATTGGCCGAAAACTCTGGGGTAGACACCTCCTGGACCGGGTTTCTAGACTCCTGGTTTGGGAAATGGAAGCACATCTTTACATCAGCCCTAACATCAGTCCTAACATCAGTGGTAGTTGTGATGGGGTTGATGTGTCTATTCGGATGTTGTATCATTCCCTGCATACGGGGGTTGTCTCAGCGATTGATAGAGACAGCCCTGACAAAGAACGACATCACCATGATGGCCTGCAGAGTACAGTATGACCAGCAGGAGGAATATAGAGAGGCAAAGACTCTGCTGTTAGCACTAGAAAAGGAGGAAATAGTATAAATCAAAGTAGCGTGGCATAAGAAAAAGGGTGGATTGTGAGAGAGAAATAAAAAGGGTTAATTGATTTAAACTAAGGACCATGAGAAATAGCTGACCTGACTAAGAACCGCAAGAGTAAATAGTGACATTCCGAGGATAAGGGCAAGATATCCAAGGAACTAGTGACGTTCCAAGGATAAGGGCAAGATATCCAAAGAGTAAATAGTGACATTCCGAGGATAAGGGCAAGATATCCAAAGAACTAGGAGAGAGGGCAAGATGACCAGAGCACTAGGGGAGAGGGCATGAACTACTCTGTACTGCGCATGCCTAATGAGATAAATGAATATTGCAAAAACGCCCCGCATGACAAGATGCCTCATTTAAATGTACATGCGATGTATGATGTGGGAGGCAACAGGGGCGATGACGGTAGATTGTGCACCTCAGTGCTCCGATTGGAAGGAGCCCGAAGGGGAGGAATTTAAGATGTGACAATTGTAAAGTGAAGTGAATAAAAAGAAGGGATTTTCCCGACCTCGGTGTGTCTTGAGAGGGAAGGCACCCAACTCTGCATACTTGCAAATAAAATACTTGTTTCTCTAGATTGTCTCGAGCATCGTAATTGTGAGCACTCACATTTGCATCTCACAATCTGAACTTGTCTTAAATATCACTATTGTATCTACCTCCAACACCAGTGGAGTGGGTGGTAAGATTTTAGGACCCGTTATACAGGATGATGTGACAGAGTACTTATAAGTGCACGATGAAATAGGCATAAGTTGGCATGGCTTTGTGAAGGGAAGGTCGTGTTTGATAAATTTGCTGGAATTATTTGAAGATGTAAATAGCAAGACAGCCAAAGCAGAGACAGTGGATGCTGTCCACCACTATTTTCAGAAAGCCTTTGATAAGGTGTCGCACCATGGCAGCTGCGGAAGAGGAGAGCCCACGGTGTCAAAGGGCAGATACCAGCATGGATAACTGGTTGGCTGAATGGCAGAAGACAAAGAGTGGCAATAAAGAGGGATTTTTTTCTAGTTGGCTAACAGTAACTAGTGGAGATCTTCAAGGATCGGTGTTTGACCGCTACTCCACGTTTTATATTATGATTTGGACGAGGGGATTGAAGGCTTTGTGGCCAAGTTTGTGGATGTTACGAAAAGAGGTGGAAGGGCAGGTAGTTTAGAGAAAGAATGGACTCCGCAGAAGGAATTGGACATGTTGGGGGGATGGGCAGAGAAGTGGCAGATGGAATATAGTATAGCAAAGTGCGGAGTACTGCATTTTGGTAGT
>NW_027603004.1:0-23271 GCF_053455715.1 Rhinoraja longicauda
GAGAGAAAGGGTGGAGAGGGAGAGTGACAGGGGAGAAAGAGGGGGAGAGAGGGGGTATCAAATATTAGTTACGTTTAATTTATAATTTTTAAAGGTTTTCTTATACAGTGGAGGGGGAGAGAAAGAGGAGAGAGAGGGAGAGGGGAGAGGGGAGGGGAGAGAGAGGGGATAACAAAATATTAGCTTAAATATATTGTTAATTTTGTTACAAAGTGGATGGGGGGGGAGGGTATCAAATATTAATATCGTTCTATTATTAATAAATTTAAGAAAATTAAGTGGAGAGGAGAGAGAGGGATTGAGAAAGAGAGAGAGGGGTGAGAGAGGTAGGCAGGATAGGAGGAAGAGAGAGAGGGGGAGAAGAGAGAGAGAGAGAGAGAGAGAGAGAGAGAGAGAGAGAACGAGAGAGACCGAGAGAGAGAGAGAGAGAGAGAGAGACCCGACGCGAGAGAGAGAGAGACGAGAAGAAGAGAGAGAGAGAGAGAGACGAGAGAGAGAGAGAGGAGAGAAGAGAGAGAGAGATGGAGAGTGAGAGGGAGAGAGAGAGATGGAGAGTGAGAGATAGAGAGAGAGAGAAAGACCCAGTGGTCCCCAGTGCGGAAGTAGTGGGGGGAGAATGAGGGGGTAGAAACTGAAATACACACTTCAAGGATCAGGGGACTGTCATTAAAAATGGTCAACTATATATGGACAGGCAATGGTGTTATTTTTCCCTGCTTAATCTGCATCTTTGAGCAAGGGGGCGACTGGGTGAATGTGAGGGGCTGGGGGTCCCCGGAGCGGGGGCCGGCGATGGGATCATCCGCCCGGGACTGACAGTTGGAAGATTGCGGCGGTGAATGATGAGGAGCCGGAGCCCGGAGCGGAGAGACTGCGGCCGCCCTCTGGGATGCGCACAGGGCGCGGGTTTATTTAATGAGCCGCAGCGCTGAGGTGAGCGGATATTTTCACCGCGCTCTACACCTGCTCCTGAACTTGGACTGGGTCACCGCGTAAATAAATGTGTAATGCACCGCCATTCATTGTGATCATGGCTGACCATCCACAATCAGTAGCCCGTGCCTGCGTTCTCCCCATATCGCTTGATTCCACCATACCCCTCGAGCTCTATCCAAAACTCTTTTAAATTCATCCACTGAATTCGCCTCCACTGCCTTCTGTCGCAGAGAATTCCACAAATTCACATCTCTCTGGCTGAAATGTTTTTTTTCTCACCTCAGTTTTAAATAGCTTTCCCTTTATTCTTAGACTGTGGCCCCTGTTTCTGGACTCTCCCAACATTTGGGAACATTTTTCCTGTATCTGGCTTGTCCAGTCCATTCATAATGTTATACGTTAAGATACGTTATAAGATCCCCTCTCACCCTTCTAAATTCCAGCGAAGACAAGCCCAGTCTTCAATCTTTGCTCATACGGCAGTCCCGCCATCCCGGGATTAACCTCCGGAACCTACGCTGCACATGCCTCAGTAGCAAGGATGTCCTTCCTCAAATTAGGAGAGCAAAACTGCACACAATTCTCCAGGTGTGGTCTAACCAGGTCCCTACACAACTGCAGAAGGACCGCTTTGCTCCTATACTTATTGCAGCTTTCCACAATTAACTAGGGCAGACCACAACATCCAGACAATATGTTCACACCCAGTGCCGTCAGTCTGTCCCCACCCTCCCCTGTCTATTTCTCTCTGTGGAAACGTTCTCCTCACTTCCCATTTGTTCCGTCAGGACCTTCATCATGACCTACCGAACAGACAGACGGAACATCTCATTCCGACTCTCAGCCATACACTATGCTACACAGCACATCCCATGTTCTCCCTGCCTGTCCCCATTATAGCTTTACCTACTTTACAATAATTCAGCTCCCTGTGCTCGACCTCACTAGGAATCGGGCCGCAACGTCGAATGAGCCCTGTTGCTTCACAGACCTGCTTGACCAGCAAAGTTCCTCCAGCGTTCTGTTGCAGGATTCCAGATCCAGTATCTCTATTCCCTTTTGATACAATTTTTTTTCTTCTGTGTTGGTGGAAGATATTTGTTTTCCTCTTCCATCACCTGCTGACCACTGGCCTTTCCCACAATCTAAACTTGGTTTAGAGATACAGCGCGGAAACAAACCATCCTTAGAACCGATCACAAATCTTCTCACTTGTTTTTCTGTGCATTTGATCGACGGTACTTTGATTATACACTCAACTACGCAAATTAAAGACTTGGTGAAGTTTGAGGCATCACATTAAATGGTCGTTTAGGGGAAGGTCCTTATATATAGTAATTACGGGAGAGCACCGGTAAATGGTCAATTAGGGGAGGGCACCACAAATGGGGATTTGCGGGTGCACCGTTATTGAAGTATGGCGGGTGGATAAACAACAAATATGAAATTAGCGGAGGGAAACTGTAAATGTGGAAATAGGGGAGTGCTCCCGCAAATTGGAAATCAGGAGAAGGCAAACCTACGCAGAATTAGGGGAGGGTCCTGCCTGTTTCCGTGAATGTTCCTACTTCTCTCTGTGAGTATTAATGTCTCTATGTCTCCGTGTTTTCCCGTCTCTGTCTGCTGGTGTTCCTGGCTCTATGTGTGCTCCTGATGGTCTCATCAAATAACTCCCACAGTGTGTGAGAAAATACACACAGGAACATACGACCATCCACCCTTGTAAATGAGAATACAATGACCAAACTGGAGCTAGGAACATTACTCAGCATTGACCAGTTCCACTGTGTCCCTTCAGTGCATTCTATGTGTTCCCACGTCCAGGCTCGCCTCATCCATCCTGTAGGGATTGTTCCCTGTCGCCCTGTCCCTCGGCCACATTTCAGGGAAATTTTACCACCGAACTGTGCTTCTGCTCCCTGCCAACAAGCAGCAACAATTGAAGCAGGAGGATCCGATGCAGAGAGTTGTAAAAAGCTAGACAACGGACGCGGATGATATCTTACGCGACTGCTTTAAGTCAGCGGTCATGGATTCTGCAGCTAACCTGAATGAGTGCGCCTCTGCCGTGACTGACTTCATCAACAAGTGAGTGGAAGATTGTGCCGCCGAAGTCAATCCGAGTGCTCCCCAATCGGAAACCATGGATGTATATTCACAGGTCCGATGCACACAAGTCAAACGATCCCAAGCTGTCTAAGGAGCCACGCTGTGGTCTCCGCAAAGCTATCAAGGATGCCAAGAGGCAATACCGGTTCAAACTTGCATCCCAGTACAATCTCTGGGTCACACAAGGAGAATGTGGCACGGTCTGATTAAGATAACTGGATGCAAAGAATGTTCAGCAACATCATTGGTGATGTGCAAGCCAAACAGATGAACTGAATCATTTCTATGCCCGCTTCGAGCTGAAGGACAACAGGGCGGTGACACCTGGCCCTTCAAACTACATTGTACCTCTCCCCAGGGTGGCTGTTGCTGATGTTAGAGCGGCCTTCCTGTGGGTAAACCCACGAAAAGCAACAGGTCCAGACGGAGTTCCTGGCCGTGTCTTTAGAAGCTGCGCGGAACAGCTAATACGTGTATTCGCGTACATCTTTATCCTCTCCCTACTCCGCGCTCAGGCACACAGCTGCATCGAGAAGACCACTATCATTTTGGTGCCGAAGAAACGCAAGACCTCAAGTTTAAACGATTACCGAACACTGGCCTTGGCATTCACCATCATGAAATGTTTTTGGGAGGCTTGTTATGGAACGCATTAAATCCAGTCTACCCAGAGGCCTTGGCCCACTGCAGTTCGCCTACCGCCACAACAAGTCCACGTACGATGACATCGCCCTCGCCCTACACATCCCCAGATCACCTGGCACCTACCTAAGACTCCTATTTAGAGACTAAGGTTCTGCCTTAAATTGCACTGTATCATCCAAGCTTATCATCAAACTCGCGGGACTATTCTGCATTTTGTCTTTTGCTCTTTGCTCTCTCTGATGTATTTGAGTTTGAGCTGTGCAGTATATCTGATCTGAGTGTAGAGCACGTAAAGATAAGCGTTTCACTGTTCCTCGATACATGTGACATTTATAGACCGTCCCTAACCTAACAATTTGACATCAAACAACCGTCATCAGAGCGGAAATGTTCGTACAATGAAGGAGACAAAGATAGTAGATGTGACAAAGATGGTGTTGATATGCAAGAGAAAGCGATGAATAGTCGATAAGCACAAAAAATGCTGGACAAAGCGAAGAGAAGATGAGGAACGGGGACAGGAGGCAGAATACAGTTAAGTGCTGAAACTGAATTGTGGACCATAGTAATTGCCGGGATATCTGAAATACAAAAGTACAGCAAAATAAACGCAGAAGACTGAGATGACACCCGTGGAGTAACGAAAACGTATCGATTATCCGAAGCGAGTGACCTCACAAAATAACTGATATTCCAAAACAAATGCATAATTCGCACAACTCAAACGCACCTGAGTTGGACTGGAAATTACATTGCCATCGCACCTGAACATTGCTGCAAAATTAGTTCAAGCAGGACAATAGAAATGGGAATAGCCGATAATGCTTACTTATTGCTCAAACCGATTTGGTGGCTATTTTCCAAATGTTGTGGCTGCATAAACGAGCTATCTTCAACATGTGTCAACTAACATTTCTGAAAGCTGGATCTTTATACCCATCACCATCTGAGTGTAAAGGTCTTCCGTTCCAGTTCCTTGTAAATCTTGCCTCTCTTAACTTAACCCTCTGACCTCTGTTATTTGATCCCCATTCTGGATAAATGACATAGTGCATCCACACTATTTATTCCTCTCACGATTCATACACCTTTCTAAGATTACCCCAGGCTTCTGCCATCCAAGGAGTATAGAAAGTAACTCTGCCCAGAGCTCGGGCCATACAAAGAATTGTGAGCGAAGCCTTGCTTTAACTAACGACGGTGATACCACAAATGGAAAAAAACTACATAGACGGAACCGAGAGCCACGAGTCACACGACAGAGAAACAGCCCAGCAACTATCTTAGTCTATGATTTCCAATTAATAAGTCCCATTTACCAGCACATGCTCCATAGACTATACTGCTTTGTCGTTAACTCATTTTAATATCGCGATACGTATCTCCAATTCGGTGCATAGATTGAAGTCATGATTTATCCCTCGAAAAAAGGGGCCTTCGAAGGACCGACAGTTGACCAGATCGTCTACCTTGCCGCCTTCACAATAGTACGGTCCCTACTCCATGGCGAATAGTTGTCTATGGAACAGATGCGCCACCATACTGCGAATTATGTTCTGCATTCCGTATCTTCCCTTTGCTTTATCTATTGTTATTGAGTTTGAACTGATAATATCTGTATGGCGTATTTAATCTCTTTGGATCGCGTGTAAAGCAACGTTATTCGTGCGCCTCGATACACGTGGTAATAATAAACCTGGCCCTGAAACCTGAATCTCAATGCACCTTTCAACTTATTTTTGTTTGTACCTTTGCAAACCAAGGAGGCCTCATAGTTAATAGAAGCATTGTATCATTAATCCTTTTACCAATGCACATCGGCATGACCCCAATTTTACATCGGGGGTCAATGAACGATTTGGGTTCGTACAGATCTCCAGTTCTCCAATTATAAAGACGCAGCTCCAAGTAGAACGGTGGACCGGAATTATGCAAGGTGGCTTGAGAAAATATTGTTAATTATTCCAAATACCCGGACAAATCGGGGTTTGGTAGAAATAATAAAACTACATTCAGTAAGATATTCTGTATCATGAACTATATTCTTCATTCTGTATTTCCCCTCCACCCGATCTATTGCACTTGGCTTCACACTGATTATTTGTGTGTGTGGAATATTTGAATTGAGTGAATAGCATGCAAAATAAAGCTTTCCACTGCACCTCGTTACATGTGATAATAATAGACCCAACCTGACCAGACGACCTGAGATAAAGAACAACTCTGGTCAGACCGGGAAAGTCCGTACTGCGATGCTCACTGACATTGTCTACGAGACACATAAATGGACTGTTGGACACAGCGCAAAGAGAAGGTGAAGCCTGGGGACGGGTTTAAGAAAACAAAAGAAATGCTGATAGTGGGTTGCGGGCCATCTTAATTCCCCCGCATCTGAAATACAAGAGGAAGTCGGATATACTCAGATGACAGAAGACATCCACGGAGAGAAGGAATATATGTTATTTCAGAAGTTAATGATCTCAACAAAACTCCGACATTGACGGAAAACATGCAGTGTGGTATCAATTTTCAAAAGAAAAGCACGCCATCATCGGTGCTGCTCGCCGGCGCACCTGAATATTGTTGCAGAATTAGTTCCTGTTCAACATTTATTGCTCAACAGTTACCTAGTTATTTCTTGCTACTGTCTAATTGGCGTCTGCATTTCCAAACGCTCTAACTGTAAAACACTTCCCAACGAACTCCTCCGAATACGTGTCCCATGTACCCACCACCGTTGAAGTGTAAATTCCTCCCTTCAGTTTCCTGTGAATCTCGCCACTCTGACGTGGAGTGGCGCCTGATGCGGCACACAAACGAAAACAAAAAGACAATTGTCATGTCTCTTGTTATAACCTTGGAAAAGTACAGTAACAAGCGTATTGTCACGTTGCATAGCTGCTTGGATTGGGAACAACTCTGCCAAGACCGCGAGAAATTGCAGAGGGTTGTAAATATCACAGAGACCAAACCACTCATATTATCCATCTACACTCCACGCTGCATAACATTATCCATACACCCAACATAATCAAAGACTTGGCCAATCCCGCTCAGTTCTTCTTTCCCCTACTCCAATCCGGCAAATGGTGGAGATGATTGAAAGCGCGCGTCACCAAACTTAGGAATAATTTCATTCTCTGCTCTATTTGGCTTATGAACGTTCCCTCCATAGGCTCGGGTACCATTAAATTCCCTCTACCCCATTATGGACATGGAACTTCGAAAATAGCGAAAGTTAGTCACCTATTTATCTCTTACTACTTTCGAGATGGCAGTTATATTTCCAAACGTTGTGACCTTACAAATGCCAGCTTCGAATCAACATATCTCAACGAACTCCTCTGATAGCTCGTTCTGTGCACAGATCGCCGTCTGAGTATAAAGTCTTCCCGTCAGATTCCTTGTAAATCTTCCCTTCCCACCATAAACCTATGATCTCTGTTTTTTGATTCCCCTTGCTGGGTAAAAGACTGCGCATTCACCCATTCTGTTCCCCTTGTACACCTATATAGCTCCTCTCAGCTTCCTGCGCTCCAAGGAATAACGTCCTAGTCTCTACCTATAGCTCGACCCATACAAAAAACGGCAGCGATGCCCTGCTCTAACTACTGACGGTAATACCACAAACGGAGCAACGTGCACACACTGGACAGGGTCAGAGTGTAGCACAGTAGAGAAACTGGCCAAGCACCTATCTATGTCTATGCTATCCATTTACTAAATACCATTTATTCGAACCTCATTCGCAGAATATTATGCCCTGACACTATATATTTAAGGAAGGCAGTCCTTACTTAAAATACGATGTAGAGACTGAAGTTGGGATTTATCTCTCGGATGAAGGAGCTGCCAAAGGAACCGCAATTGATCACATCATCTACGCTGTGCAGTTTGGAAGAATACAAGTGAATTGAATGACACTGTAAATATAGGAGTCTGCGAGGCCTGGACTGGATAGATGTTGAAAGCATTGTACAACCGATATATGGGTGTTGACTTTCGGATACAAGTTACAGAGTGACTTGTGATGAGAAGTAATTTAGGCTTGCAAAAAGATATGAACCTCCACGACCCTGTACACCATAAAATTAGTGAGGACAACTCATTACGTTAAAGCAGGGCTGGAGCGAATGTGTTCGTAGCCAATAAGCAAATAAAAACCAATGTTATGGATTAGTACAAGTCCATGGTCAGTTCCCGTTTAATATTGAAAATGGGAATAGCCTCGCTCTTTAAATTACGCATTCAGCAGTGTACCTCGATAGAGGGTGGAGTTTCTATTATCTCCAAAGGCCGGGACAGAGGTATCTTCACCTACTCTACCCCTGAATGCTCGATTTTATGACCAACAGTCCTCAGTCAGTGTGGGCACGTTACAATTCCTCCAGGATAACACCGGAGCCCTGCAAGGATTCGTTTTCAGTCCACTGCTATACCTCCTTTATCTGGAGTACAGGCCCAAATCTGTACCAATTGTACAGCAACCAACAATCTGTCGCGGGGCAAGCACTTTGATGCGACACCCAAGGAGGCACACTAACGCCTCTTCTACAGGTGGAGTCTGAGGGAATGCTGTATGTCAACATTAACTTTTACAGTGTTCTCGGGATGTACCGTGGACTGCAGACTGTCGGGTTAGACCACATTTTGGATCGGGTACATGTCTGTCTAGCCGGCGAGAAATTGGAGGGAGATATAAATGTCGGCTACTACATCACACGGACCACACGTTCTACCATTGACTCCATGTGCACATCACGTTGCCTCGAAAAGAAAACGGCCAACGTAATCGAAGAATTGTCCAAACCTGTCACTTCTTCTTTCCCCTACTCATGTCATGTACAAGGTGTAGAGGCTTTTAAGCGAACACTACCGGATAAAGGTATTTATTCACAAAATGCTGGAATAATTCAGCAGGTCAGGGAGCATCTCAGGAGAGAACGAATGAGTGACGTTTCGTGCAGACCCTTCTTCAGACTGATGGCAGGGGGGCGGGACAAAGGAAGGATATAAGTGGAGACAGGAAGATAGAGGGAGAACTGGGAAGGGGAGGGGAAGAGAGGGACAGAGAAACTATCTAAAGTTGGAGAAGTCAATGTTCATACCGCTGGGCTGCTAGCTGCCCAAGCGAAATATGAGGTGCTGTTTCTCCAATTTCCGGTGGGCCTCACTATGGCACTGGAGGAGGCCCATTACAGAAAGGTCAGACTGGGAGTTGGAGGGGGAGTTGAAGTGCTCAGCCACCGGGAGATCAGGTTGGTTAAGGCGGAGTGAGTGAAGCTGTTGAGCGAAATGATCGCCGAGCCTGCGTTTGGTTTCGTCGATGTAAAGAAGTTGACATCCAGAGCAGAGGATACAATAGATGAGGTTGGAGGAGGTGCAGGTAAACCTCTGTCTCACCTGGAAAGACTGTTTGGGTCCTTGGATGGAGTTGAGGGGGAGGTAAAGGGACGGGTGTTGCATCACGTGCGGTTGCAGGGGGAAGTGCCCGGGGATGGGGTGGTTTGGGTAGGAAGGGACGAGTGGACCAGGGAGTTACGGATGGAACGGTCTCTGCGGAACGTAGAAAGGGGAGTGGATGGGAACCTTCCTTCCTTCGTCGTCGTCCCCCCCGGCATCATTCTGAAGAAAGGTCTCGACCCGAAACGTCACCCATTCCTTCTCTCCTGAGCGGCTGCCTGACCTGCTGAGTTACTCCAGCATTTAGTGAATAAATACCTTCGATTTGTACCAGCATCTGCAGTTATTTCCCTACACTACCGGATAAAGCATTAGCCTATTTTCCTTCGTAATCACGGTTCTAAACGGTCCCTCCATATACTAGGGTACTGTTCAATTCGCCTCTACGCCATTGCGGATATCAGAAGGTATCTCAAAATGCTGGAGTACCTGAGCGGGTCAGGCAGCATCTCAGGGGAGAAGGAATGGGTGACGTTTCGGGTCGAGGCCCTTCTTCAGACTGATGTCAGGGGAGGGAGCGGGACACAGATAGGATGTAATAGGAGACAGGAAGACCGTGTGAGAACTGGGAAGGGGAGGGAAAGAGAGGGACAGAGGAAGTATCTGAAGTTAGGGAATCAATGTCCATACCGCTGGGGTGTATGCTGCCCAAGCGAAATATCCTCTGTCATTACGGATACTAGAAATTGTCGAAGTAATTGATGCACTGCAATAGGGTCCAATGCTTCGAACTATATTCTGCACTCTGTATCTTCCACATTGCTCTATCTCTTATCATAGAGTTATCGAATCCTACAGCACGGTAACAGCCCTTCTAGCCAGATTGCCCATGCCGACCAATATGCCCCATCTACACTAATCACTCCTCTCCGACTTTCATCCACATTACTCTAAATCTTTCCGATTCATGGTTGAGTCTTACTGTCTTTCTCACAAATACTGCCTCAAATACCTCCCCTGGCAGTTCATTTTCTTTGTAAATTCATATCCCCACCATCTTATGTTTTCGAGTTTCAACTGCTACTGTCTAGTTATGGTATATCTGATGTGTCTGGATACCATGCAAAACAAAGCGTTTTACTGTAGCTCGGCACATGTAACAATAATAAACTTAAACCTGAATCTAAAACCTAAAACGCCTCTCATTTTAATTGTTTCCAACAACGCGATCCCAGCGGGATGTTTCATAGCTCACAGAAGCATTGCATCATCCATTGTTCCAGACGTGCACTGCTGCACACTTAAATACTATGTTTTGCACAAATTATATGATTTGTGTTTTCACAGAACTCGAAATCTCAAACTGCACTTGTCCGGTTCGATGGAGAGCAGAATTAAGCAATGTGGCTTGAATAAATGTTGTTCATGATCACAAATATACGGACAATTCAGGGATTAATGGAAATAGCCAACAATAATCAGCATTCTATATCTTCCTCCTCGCTGCATCTGCAGGACGTTAACTGATTGTAACTATGTATGGCTCATCTGAACAATGGACAGCGTGCAAAGCGACGCTTTTCACTGTATCTCGGAACATGAGGCCTGGCTGAACCTCACCTAGGCTAATGATCTGACGTAAGTAACATCTATGATGTCTATTAAGATTGTCCATGTATCACAAACAGTATTGATATGCAAAGTAAGGTGTTGAATGTGGGTTAACCACAAATTAACTGTTGGACAAATGCGAAGACAAGGTGAGGAGTGGGCACAGGAGGATGATCACGCAAAAACACCTGATACCGTATAAGGCGCCGTACTAATTGCCGGGTATCTGCAATACAGGTGTAAATACATCTAGAAGGTTCCGATGACGTACTTCCAGGAAGGAAAGTCATGTAATGTCAGAAGAGAATTACCTCATCAAAGATCGTACCATTTCCCCAGCACCCTCTCTGCGTCAATTCTTAATTTCAGGTTATTTGTAAATCTTGCCCCTCTCACCTTCAACCTATGATATCTGATTTTTGATACCACAAACGGAGCAACGTCGGGATGCATCACAGCCTGATTTAGATATAGTTCTGCCCAAGACGACAAGAAATTGCTGAAATGTTGTCGGTTGTGCCCATATATAGTATGACTGATCTGATCTGAGTGGATGGCATGCAAAACCACGCTTTTCGCTGTAACTCGGTACATGTGACAATAATAAATCTAGCATAACCCAAACCAACCTACTGTCTGGAGATAAGTAACAACTGTGATCAAAACGGAAATATAAGTACTATGATGGGACAAAGATTACCCGCGTGACACAGCCGATGTTGATGTACAAGGGAAGATGACGAATCGCTGTTAACCGCAAATGAACAGTTCGACAAATACCAGAGAAGGTAAGGTGTGGGGGCAGGAGACAGAATAGAGTAAAATGCTCACACTGTATTGTGGACCGCAGTTATTGCCGGGCATCTGAAACAAAAGAGGAAAAAAGGATAAACCCAGAAGATTCGGAAGACTTCAGCTTGAGGGGACAACTATCTCATGTCAGAAATGAATGACCTTATCAAAGCTCCGATCTCGTCGAAACTAATGCCCGCTCGGCTATTGTTTCGCGAAGCATACGCCCGCAAAATATTGACGTTGCACCGCCCTCTGAATTAGCGTGTAATCCGGTTCATCAGCGCACCTCAACATTGCTGCAGAATCAGTTGCTGCCCAACATTTATTACTCAGCAGAAATAAGATCCAAGATGGCTGCGCCGCCATGCGGCTGCGGCTCGCCGGCAGTCTGTTTGTCTTTTTTCTTTTTTTGTCTATATGTTAGTGTTATACATGTGTAGTAGTCTATTTTAGCTGTGTATATATGGGGGCGGGGGAACCTTTCTTTAAAAATAAAAAAATCTCTTCCTCGAGACGCGGCTCGGCCGCGGGACCTTCCATTGCCCGGCACGGCTCGGTCGCGGGACCTTCCATCGCCCGGCACGGCTCGGCCGCGGGACCTTCCATCGCCCGGCACGGCTCGGCCGCGGGACCTTCCATCGCCCGGCACGGCACGGCTCGGTCGCGGGTCCTTCCATCGCCCGGCGCGGCTCGGCCGCGGGACCTTCCATTTCCTTGCGGGAGCTGCGCGAGTCCGGAGCCACGGTCGCCTCGGCAGAAGTCGAACTATCTGTCCGTGAGAGAAGCATGGGGGAAGAGAGAAGGGTTTTTTTGCCTTCCATCACAGTGTCTGGAGGAGTCACTGTGATGGATGTTTGTGTTAAAATTGTGTGTCGTGCGTCTTTTACTCTGTACTGTTGTGGCTGTGTGGCAAATTATTTTCGTTCAATTTATTTTGAATGACAATAAAGGTAATTCAATAACCAAACCTGGCTGCCTATTGCAACTGCCGTGTTGCCCATTCAAGGAAATAGTGGTGAACCCTTCTATAACTACTGACGTCGATACCACGTGTGGAGAAACGTGCACACACCGGCCCAATAGCCATTGAGTCACATTGCATAGACATAGGCCGAAAAACTGTCTGTGTGTATGCTGTTCAATTACTAAATCCCATCTACCAGAACTTAGTCCGCAGAATATTATGTCCTGGCGCTATCTTTTTTAAGGAACGGGATACGTACCTTCGACTCGGGGCAGAGACAGAATTCGAGACATCCGTCGCATCAAGCGGCTCTCGAAGGCGAACAGTTGATCGGATCATCCATTCTGCGCAGCTCGTAAGAACGATAAGTGAATGTATTGACCCGACATCGAGACTTCTGCGAGAACTTTGCAGGATAGATGTTGAGAGAATGACAGTCGCCTATGGATGATCACGTTCGGATTATCGTTTAGGATAAGAATTCACCTTGGAGTGACTGAGGTCAGATGTAAAATATTTCCGCAGATGTATCTGAATCGTAGGCAGTATTATCTACCCCAGAAAACAAGAATGACCATTTATGAAATGCAGACAGGGTTGGGGCGAAGATCTTTGTGAAAATAGGGAAATAAAAACTAATGTGACCTGGGTGGAAATGAACATGAAACCAAGAATAGGTTGTAATTATGATCTTGTACTCCAAACATACTTGAGCTGGGCATTGTGCGTGTGACCGTGTGTCTGGTGGGGAAGGGGTGACTGTTATCTCCAAACTACGAGACCTGGGAATCTGCTAGCCTCCGCCACTGCATCCAAGGCTCTAATGCCCAAGGACCTCAGACAGTGAGGATAATGGACACCATCTCCTCCATAATAACTCTCCACATCGGCGCCCTGCAAGGATGCGGTCTCAGTCCCCAACTATACTCCCTTTACACTCTCGATTGTACGGGCAGATTTATCTTTAATTACATCTACAGGTTTGCTCACAACATCACTGCGGTGGGTCTAATCAGGAAGAATGACAATAAGGAGTACGGGAAGGAGATAGAGAAATAAGATACATGGTGCCAAGACAATATTCTTTTCCTCAATGTCAGCAGGGTGAAGGAGCTAGTTATTGACTTCAGGAAGCAAGATACAATACATGCCAAATCAGCATCAATGGTGCAGAAGTGGAAATGGTTGCCATTTCCCCTTGGTAATATTATCAAGGCCTATCCTGGATGAAAGACATAGAAGCAACAACCCGAAGGCGCACTGACGTCTTTTGGGAAGAATATTTTTATGGACAATGTGGAAGACTAATATGACCAGTTATGGAAATGTATATGAGACCAAGCCAAGTGTGATAATTATGATTGAATGTCTAAACAAACCTGAGCTTGGCATTGTGCGTGTGTGCCTGTGTTTCCCCTTGGAGATAGACAACGCAGAAACGTGGTGTCAGGACAATAACCTCTCCCTCAATGTCAGCAAGTGCTCGTCATTGACTTCAGGAAACGCGTTGAAGTACGTGCCACAATCAGCAACGATGATGCAGAAATGGAAATGGTAGAGAGCATCACGTTTCTTCGAGTTAATCCCACCAAAGATATGTCGTGGACCAACTACATGGATGCAACAGGCCAGAAGCCCCGCAGAGATATACCGAAGAGACATAGAAAAATTGGCATGTCTCCAGTGACTCTTCCAAACTTCTATAGGTGCACCATAGAAAGCATTATGTAGGGCTGCATCACAGCTTGATTTGAGAAAATCTGTGCCTAGGAACGCAAGCAGTTGCAGAGATTTGTAGATGTAGCCCAGTCCATCACACAGCGCAGACTTCTCACCACTGATTCTATCTACACTATACGCTGCCTCGGAAAAGCCGCCAATGTAATCAAAGACCCGTTCACTCAGATCATTCCCTCTTCTCCCTGCTCCAGTCGGCAGAAAGTACACATGCGTGAAAGCGCGCACAACCAGCAGCTTCTTCCCGTCCGTCATCGGGCTTCTTAATGGTCCTTCCATAAGCGATTGTACTGTTTAATTCACATGTCGTAATTGGACCTTGTCTCTGGAGCTGATGCGCTGCATTGCTGAAACGGTATCCGTACTCTGTACCTTCCCCTCTCTATATCTATGGTACTTGAGTTCGAACTCATTGTACCTGTGCATGGAATAGCTGCCTGGATTGTAAGCAAAGCACAATTTCTTCTTTCACTGTACCCCATGTAACAATAATAATCCTAATCCTAAACCTACACCTGCAATCATATGTGCCTCGCATCTTCATTGTTTACAACTCCGCCAAGCCAGTGGGAGGTCTCAAAGGTTATGGAAGTATTGCAACATCTACCTCTCCAACTGTGCACTCCAATGTTTAAACGAGAATTTCTGCATCCGCTCGAATGAATCTTTTGTGTTTTTACAAAACTCGTATACTCAACTGTCCATTTCCGATTCTTAGGACAAACGTTGAGCGGAATTATGCAATGCGGCTTGCGCAGATGTTTTTTATTCTTACAAATGTACAGATAAATCAGGGTTTGAAGAAATTAAAGTACGATATGCAACATGATATGCTATATCATGAACTATAGTTTGCTCGTGTATCTTCCTCTTTGCTCTATCTATTGTACAAGATTGAACTGTTTGCAAATATATATGATACATCTGAAAAGAGCTGGTAGCAAGTGAAACAAATAATTCCACTGGACACCAGTACCCGTGACACAGACAAACCTTACATACGATAACCAACCAAATGATTTGAGGTGAGTAAGAACCATGACTAGAGCGGTAATGTTCGTACCCTGATGGAGACTAAAATTGGAGCCGATGCTGGTACGCTGGAGAAGGTGATGGATGGTTGTTAACAACAAATGAACTGTTAGACCAATGCAGAAAAAAGGTGAGAAGAAGGAATGGGAGGAGCAACACAGTAACATCATTGATAATGTAAAGCAGATCGTAGAAATTGCCGCGCTTCTAAAACAGAAGAGAAAGACAGGATATATTCAGACGGCGATCCGCTGTGGTTGATGTTTATTTAACTTGTATTTAGTTGTGTGTCTTGGAGCTTTTTTTAGTATGGCTGTATGGTAATTCGAATTTCACTGTACCTTAATTGGTACATGTGACAATAAACTGACCTTGAACCTTGAATAAGAGTCACACAGCGGGCAAACACGTCCTTCCACCCAACCTGTCCCTGCTAAGCAACACGAATCGTCGACGCCAGGCCCAACTGCCAGGTTAGGACAATATCCGTCTAACCCTAACCTATCAAAGTACATGTCTAAATGTTTTTTTAAAACATTGTGATAGCACCTGCCTCATCTACCTCATCCGACAGCTCGATCCGCACACCAACCTGCTTTGTTTAAAATATATACCGCTGAGGTTCCTATCAAATCTCCCACCGGTCACCTTAAACTATATCCTCTGGTTCTCGATTCCCCTACTCTGATTAAAAAGTTTGGGCATTCACACAATCTATTCCTCTCATGATCTTGTATACCTCGAAAGATCATCCTTCATCCTCCTGCGCTCCAATAAATAACGTTCTAGCCCCCTCATCCTCTCTGTATCGCTCAGACACTCGAGTGCTGGCGACATCCGAGTAAATCTACTCTGCATCCTTTCCATCTTAACACCATCTTTCCTCCAACAGGATCACCAAAACGGAACACAATACTCTGAGGCAGAATGTCTTGTACAACTGTAACATGACCTCCCAACATCGATATTCAATACTGTGATTGATGATGGCCAATGTGCCAAATGCCTTATTGACCACGGCACGGTAGCACAGCGGTAGAGTTGCTGCTTTACAGCGAATGCAGCGCCGGAGACTCAGGTTCGATCCTGACTACGGGTGCTGCACTGTAAGGAGTTTGTACGTTCTCCCCGTGACCTGCGTGGGTTTACTCCGAGATCTTCGGTTTCCTCCCACACTCCAAAGACGTACAGGTATGTAGGTTAATTGGCTGGGTAAATGTTTAAAAAAATTGTCCCTAGTGGGTGTAGGATAGTGTTAATGTACGGGGATCACTGGGCGGCACGGACTTGGAGGGCCGAAAAGGCCTGTTTCCGGCTGTGTATATATGATATGATATGACCAAACTGTCTACTTGTGACGCCACTTCCAAGGAGCTGTGTAGCTGCACTGTTGGATCCCTCTTCACTACAACACTCCTCAGAGCCCTGCAATTCACTATGTAATCCGTACGCTGGTTTGACTTCCCAAAATGCAAAACTTCACACTTATCTGCTTTAAACTTCGTCAACAATTCCTCAACCCACCAGCTCAACTGATCAAGGTCCTGTTGTCATTCTTAATAACTATCTTCGCTATCTGCAATAGCACTAACGTTAGTGACATCTGCAAACTTACTAGTGATGTATTGTACATTCTCATCCAAATCATTGACATAGACGTCAAACAGCAATGGGCCCAGCACCGAACCCTGAAGTGTGTAAGAATCACTGGAGGTATTCCGAATTTCCTCAGATTCCTAGTGATGTGCTTTCTTGGCTGACGCTTAAATATGGTCAGTGCGCGACAGATCATTGGTTATATTAATGCCATGGAATTTCAAGTTCTCAACCATTTCCACTTTGGCCCATTGATGCAGATTGGGGCAGGGTGCTCCATCAAGATTCCTGCATACAATAACTAGCTCCTTCATCTTGCTGGCTTTGAGTGAGAGGGTGCTCTCCCGACACCCACCGTGTTGCTCAGCTCCCCGTCTTCCTCTTGTGCTCCGTGTCGTCATTGTTCATGATCCGCCCACCACAGACTAGTCTCCTGCAGACTAGTAGAGGCGGTGAGAGCCGAATTTGGCAGCACAGCCCTGAGTGTACAGCGGGGGACTGCATCCGAGCCAGTTGCACTCCACACATTCACTCTCAGGGTGGCCGATCTTACGCCTGCCTCAGTAACCGTTGGTGCAGGTACACCAGAGACTCACTGGGCAGGTGACATTCCTCCAGACATCCTGTTCAAAGCGGCGGGCGAATGTATTGAGCTCTTCGGGGAGGGACCCACTGTTGCCATCGATGTTACCCGCCTTCGCTTTGTAGCCCGTTCTGGCGTGCAAGCCTTGCCACATTCTGCGGGTACACGTCTCGCTGTCTTAAGTCTCCAGCTTGGTCCGAAATTCCCTCTAGGCATCAATGGCTCTGCGATGGTCACAGATAGATTACCTGTGCCAGACAGCATAGTTTGACTTGAACGCTGCAAACTTGGCGAGGCGGTCGAGTTACTGCCTTGCAGCCCCAGAGGCCCAGTGCCGGATTAACCAATTAGCAAAAGTAGCATATGCTACGGGCGTCGCATTTTCGAGGGCCCCGCATGAAATGCTTCTTCAGACTGAAGATTTTCTTTTTAAACTAAAATACTTTATTTCTGAGTGTTGCTTTGCACGAGCCAACCTTACCCTTTTCCCCAACCCTCTCCCCAACCCCACGACAGTCCCGACTGAAATTAAACGGCCCCTGTAACGGCCCCAGTAACGCATGGCTCAGTTTGGGCACGGCGATCTGCGGGCGAGTCTTGTTCCCCGGCGCTGTGCGGCCACTCGGTCCCACCGGTCGCTCCACACTCCGTCGCGGTTCAGAGACGCTTCCTATCCGGGCTCCGGCTTCTCCTGCGGCCACTCCGCCTCTTGCTCCGGGGGGGGGGGCTGACGAAGCCCCATTCCACGCTGATGGGCTGCCCGGCCAGTTCTGACCCGTTCAAACCCTCCATGGCCGCCTGCGCCTCCTTGTAGCCCAGGTCTCGTACTCTACCAGAGCGTCGCCCTTGAGGTAGCCGGTGCGTCGGTCCAGGTTGATGTGCAGGTTCTTGATCGCAAGGCACTTGGCAAACCTGTCGTGGATGTCCTTCCTCCTCGGCGGCTTCCTCGTGGACCCCGTTCACAAACAGGATCCACCCCTCCACCGATCGTTGAGGGCCCGGCTCGTCGCCGTCTTGATCCACGGAGTCGTAGTCTTCTCGCAGCCTGAATCGAGCGCCTTCCTCGGATACTTTAGTCGCCCTCGTCGTCGATGGCGAAGTCCTCGCCGCCCGCCTCATGGAGGTCCAGCAGAAGATGGGCGACCCTTCGGAAGAGTCTCGACCCGAAACGTCACCCATTCCTTCTCTCCCGAGATGCTGCCTGAGCCGCTGACTTACCCCAGCATTTTGTATCTACCTCCGGACAGTGGAGGTCCGGGCGCCGCCTAGCGGATGTTGCGTTAACCCTCCACCCGGCCCCGGCGGCCGCCACTGGGGCGCGGGGCTGCAACGTCACCTTGTCCCGTATTTGGGTGTGAGGAAGTTGGCAACCCCTAGATAAAGGGCCGGATTAACTTTGTAGCAAAAGTACCATTTGCTACGGGCCCCGGACTAGTTTAATCCGGCCCTGTAGAGTCTCGCCTTTGATCCTGACCACGGGTGCTGTCCATACGGAGTTTGCACGTTCTCTCCGTCACTTGCGTGCGTTTTCTCAGGCAGCTCCGGTTTCCTCGCACACTCCAAAGACGTACAAGTTTGTAGATTCATTGGCTTGATATAATTGTAAATTGCCCCGCGTGTGTGCAGGATAGTGTTAGTGTACGGGGATCGGCGGTCAGCGCCGAAATGAATGAATGAATGAATGAATGAATGAATGAATGAATGAATGAATGAAGGAATGAATGAATGAATGTATGAATGAATGAATGAATGAATGAATGAATGAATGAATGAATGAATGAATGAATGTTTATTGGCCAAGTATGTATATACAAGGACTGTGCCTTGGTGCCCTGCTCACAAATAACAATACAAACATACAGTTAACTATTAAGAATGAAGCATAAACATATCAAACCAATAAGTATACACCATTACGGTATGAACATGTGGGTGAAAATAAACCAGACCAAAAAAGATTCTGCAGACTTTGGTTATTGAGTAGAACTACCACTAGTGGAAAAATGCTATTTTTATGGCTGGCTGTGGCTGATTTGACAGTCCGGAGTCGCCTTCCAGAGGGAAGTGCTTCAAAGAGTTTGTGGCCAGGGTGAGAGGGGTCAGAGGTGATCTTCCCGCTCGCTTCCTGGCGCTTGCAGCGTCAATGGGGAGAAGTTTCCGCCAACAACCTTCTCAGCTGTGCGAATGATCCGTTGCAACCTCCGGATGTCGTCCTTGGTGGCTTAGCCTAACCAGACCATGATGGAACACAGATACCAAAGGTACTAGAGTGCCAAGCTAGACCACTGGACTCTGAAAACCGTAGTAGGGCATGGGTAAATTTCAGCGCCATTTTAGCAGGCAGATTCTGTGTGTTGGACTGGGCAGTGTTCATAACTCTCTGCGATTTCTTACTATATAAAATGCTTGCAAACAATTATTTTTGTTCAACTTATTGGATGTTGATGACATTTATGACTATTTCTTTAAGAGTTGCTGCTTCGTGATCTTTAAACTTTGGATGATGCTGATTGAATATTTGCACTAGAGATCCACTCTGTCTGTATCTGGCCAATTGATCATATTTAAAACTGTTCTTTGCTTTATCTGTTAATTTTAATTTCACATCCACGAGCTGTGACGCTTCTGGTTTTATTTAAAAAAGACATGGAAGCAGAGATTAGGCATTTTCAAAGAACAGAACTGTACTGTGTCCACAGTATAATACTTAGAGGCAAGAACATTTCATTTGGTGAATTGATCAGTTAAAAACACTTGACAGCCACTAAAAAGATCAATGCTGCCTGACGCGGTACAGAAGTATGAATCCAATTCAAATAGACACAGTGTTGGAGTAAATCACCGGGTCAGGCAGCATCTCTGGAGAAAAAGGATGGGTGACGTTTCAGGTTGGGACCCTTTTTCAGACAGGGGGGGGGGGTGAAGTGCTGGTATAAATCATGACCTGGTCATTTCATTGGGTAGCTGATATGCGAAACAATGGATATCTCGCACACAAAATGATGTAAATCTTACCATGAATGGCAGAAATAAAAAGTGTTATCCTTGTTTATAAAGTTCATTTTTGAATGATATAAAATTGAAGGCGGTTGGTGCAATATACGTCTTACTCACAAACGTGTCGTTATGAGATATTCACTTTTGAAAACTCCATAAATCACAAAAAAAACCCACGAAGGTGCCTGTGTTATTTGACCAACTTATCGGTTGAATTTAAATATGAAATGTTAACAGGTTGTAGGGTATTGGGTAAGGATTGTGTTAATGCATGTAACTAATTTTTCAAAAAAGTGAGGGTTAGCAATATTTTGCACCGATTCCCTCAATTATATGTTAAATTCAAAACTAAACTATGGTAGTAATGTACATATTCATGTCTAAAGCTAGCGCCTCTGTATCAGTGTATGTATGTATGTATGCATACACTAATATAGAATGAAAAGAATGAAAATATATCTTGTTCATAGTTATTTTATTCACAATATTAGGATTTTTGGAAATAGGTTTGATGTCACTGATTGCGAATGTGTATGGGTAGACCCTAATGAAATGTATGTGAGAGAACAGTGATCATCATAAGGAGAACCATCTGCTGAGAAGTGTGCCCATGGCGATTATGTATATATATACAGAGAGAGAGAGAGAGAGAGAGAGAGAGAGAGAGAGAGAGAGAGAGAGAGAGAGAGAGAGAGAGAGAGAGAGAGAGAGAGAGAGAGAGAGAGAGAGAGAGAGAGAGAGAGAGAGAGAGAGAGAGAGAGAGAGAGGGAGAGAGAGAGAGAGGGAGGAGGGAGGGAGGGAGGGAGGGAGGGAGGAGGGAGGGAGGGAGGGAGGAGAGAGAGAGAGAGAGAGAGAGAGAGAGAGAGATGAGAGAGAGAGAGAGAGAGAAGAGAGAGAGAGAGAGAGAGAGAGAGAGAGAGAGAGAGAGAGAGAGAGAGAGAGAGAGAGAGAGAGAGAGAAGGGGAGGGGAGGGGGAGGGGGAGGGGAAAAATAAAATGAAGAGAGAAATAAATCGTTTCTTCTGATCCATGAGAAGGAACTTTGAGATCCATTTACTTCTATGATGCCACAACACCACAGACACACACACGCACACGCACACGCAAACGCACACGCACACGCGCGCGCACGCACACACACAGACACACACATATATATATATATAAATAATAAGTTAAATTTATGCAGTGTGTGTGTTTGAGCAATACAAGGGAAACTACACAAAAGGGGGGCTGGGGAGGATGGCATGGGAGGGAAATGGGCAGAAACTGTAAGAAATAATAAATTCAGAGGAAATAAGCGGGGGGGGGGGGGAACATTTAAAGATAAAAATAACAAAATGAGAGTTGATAGATGAGATATATTCTGCATTTTAATGGTTTCATCACAGATACTGTTCTTCCACAAAACTGATTACACTGCGAGAGGCGCAGCGAACGGCTGGTTTTGGTTGCTGACATGGCGGCCGCTCCGCTTCTTTGCGGATTGCAATTCAGTATCGGCGATTTCAACGGAGTGGTGTGTCCTGTTACTCCAGTATCGTTGGTCAGAGCGGACACGGTGGGCCGAAGGGCCTGTTTCCGGCTGTATCGTTTAGTTTAAAGGAAAGTAAACTCGGGCTTCCCCTGGGAGTGGAGCTCACGGTTCACCCATGCTTTTCGGTTTGGGGATTATACGTGTCGCATTCTGTGGCACACAGTGCCCTTGTGTGTATTAACCAGCGCCTGTAGTTCTATGTTCCCAGCTTCTGTTTATGTGCTGTGCTGTTCCCTGTTCCCTTTGTTCTGCAGCTCGCTGAATAACTAGTTGTGTGTTGTGAGCCCAGGTGTATTCCGCGCCCGCCCACAACTCTCTGGCTGAGGCGGCGGTTTCCAATAGAGACGGGGAGCGGCGGCAGGTTAGTGGGAGGGTCGGGGAAGGTTTCCTTTGTGTGGAAATCAGGCTGCGGTGTTGTTTACCCTGCTGCTGCAAGTCCCGCCCAAAGCAGCGATTGCCATTGAAACTGCGGCAGACTGATTCACAGTCCGGAGCGGTGACAATTTATCCGCCACTTCATTGACCAGTGTGTGGGCAGTGAGCGTTTGAGGACATGCCCCACTGGATAAACTTGTGTCCGTTGTATCGCTGTTCGTCCGCAACTCCCCGAGGACTGAGTCCCTTTGTTCTCCCTTCTGTGGCAGAGTCTGGGCGCCGGGTCTGCGGCTACAAGGCGACAATGTTGATCCGCTCTCTCGCTCGTTCTCCCTTGGACGGAGCTCACTGCGATTTCCCCGAAGTCTTGAAGCTTCAAATTCACCGGTTTCACTGGCGATCGGGCGATGGTTCCGTTGCCTCGTCTGATGAATCCTGGTGCGTTGAGGGTCTGTCTCGGACTACAGGAGAAACCGGGAATCCCCCGTCACTCTCCCCGGAACAGTGCTCGGGATCTCAACTGTTGGTCGGACAACTGAAGCAGGAATGAGTTTGTTTGCGGTAAGGATTTGAAAGGGAACGAAGGCGGGTAGTTGGGGGTTAGATGCAGGGACTGCAGATTAGCAAATTTGCCCCCCTCTGCTTCTCCCCCTCCCTCCCACTTCCTCGCTCCCGCTCTCTATCCCCCCGGCTCCCCCACTACCTCTCCCCTGCCCCAGTCCCACCGCTCAACCCCTCCCCCCACCTCCTCCCCCCACCTTGCTCCCTGTCTCCCCACCACAAACACTCCCCCGCTCACCCACCCCCCTCCCACTCCCACACCCCCTCCCACTCCCACATCCCCTCCCATTCCCACACCCCCTTCCGCCAAATTCCCTCCCACTCCCACACCCCCTACAATTACCACATCCCCTCCCATTCCCACACCCCTCCCTCTACCAAACCCCCTCCC
>NW_027603005.1:0-23223 GCF_053455715.1 Rhinoraja longicauda
TCCATCCCTCTCCCCCTCCCCCCTCCTTCCACCCTCCCTCCCCCCCCTCCCGGTTACAATGGAAACCCTACGGGGACGGGCCCAACGGGGAAAGAGGGGTACTGGGAAAAGGGGAGGTCCCCTTCCCTCCCCCCTCCCTCCCCCCTTCCCCCTCCCCTCCCCCTCCCCTCTCCCTCCCCCTCCCTCCCCCTCCCTCCCCCTCCCCCCTACCCCCCTCCCTCCCCTCCCCCCTCCCTCCCCTCCCCTCCTCCCTCCACACCTCCCTCCTCCCTCCCTCCCCCTTCCCGCCCTCCCCTCCTCCCGGTTACAATGGAAACCCTACGAGGACGGGCCCAACGGGGAAAGAGGGGTACTGGGAAAAGGGGAGGTCCCCCTCCCTCCCTCCCCCCTACCCACCTCCCTCCCCCTCTCCCTCCCCCCCTACCCCCTCCTCCCTTCCCCCCTCCCCCCCTCCCATCCCCCCCCTCTCCCCCTCCCTCCCCCCCTCCCTCCCCTCCTCCCTCCCCTTCCCTCCCCCAACCCTCCCCCTTTCCTCCCATCCCGGTTACAATGGAAACCCTACGAGGACGGGCCCAACGGGCCCACTCGGTCTAGTATACTACTAAAACTCTGCGGTCCAACATTCCGTATGTATATACGGAAGATTCCGTATGTATGTACGGAAGATTCCGAAGATTTCTCTCCATAACTTACAAACCCTACTCCTCCCAGACGGTACACCAAAGCGCTACGATTTTTGTACCGCCGTATTCACCATTAACCTGGGCAACTATTGTAAGTACTTTCGTTCAAATTGAAGCTACCTTTTTAAAGCTAGAGAGATATTAAAGTTTAAATTTTCATTTCTAACACTTTTCTTGAAGGGGCCAAACCCTACTCCTCCCAGACGGTACACCAAAGCGCTACGATTTTTGTACCGCCGTATTCACCATTAACATGGGCAACTATTGTAAGTACTTTCGTTCAAATTGAAGCTACCTTTTTAAAGCTAGAGAGATATTAAAGTTTAAATTTTTCATTTCTAACCCTTTTCTTGAAGGGGCTTCAGCGCGTGATGTCACAATGGCACCCGTGCACCAATGAGAGATCAGCTCGCGATGACAAGCGGCTGCTATTGGGTGTTTACTACTTTAAATTTACATAATTTTTTGTCTGGCCTTTTTTTTCAAGGTCTTCAGCTTGTGACGTCACAATGCTTGTGTGAGATGGTTGCAACATTGTTGCGAAAAGCAACTGCCAGTTTTTTAAAGTTGTGCGAGTCACTTAACATACACAGATCAGCATGGGGCCCCTATTCCCTCCCTCCCCCCTTCCCCCCTCAACCCCTTCCTCCCCACTCCTTCCCACCTCCACCCCCCCCTCCCTCCCCCCCTTCCCCCCTCCCCTCCCCCCTCCCTCCCCCTCCACCCTCCACACCTCCCTCCCCTCCCCCTTCCCTCCCTCCCCTCCTCCCGGTTACAATGGAAACCCTACGAGGACGGGCCCAACGGGGAAAGAGGGGTACTGGGAAAAGGGGAGGTCCCCCTCCCTCCCCTTCCCCCTCCCCTCCCCCCCTACCCCTCTCCCTCCCCCCTCACCCCCCTCCCCCCCCCTCCCTCCCCCTCTCCCTCCCCCCCTTCCCCCCTCCCCTCCCCCTCCCTCCCCCTCCCCTCCCTCCACACCTCCCTCCTCCCTCCCTCCCCCTTCCCTCCCTCCCCTCCTCCCGGTTACAATGGAAACCCTACGAGGACGGGCCCAACGGGGAAAGAGGGGTACTGGGAAAAGGGGAGGTCCCCCTCACTCCCCCCTTCCCCATCCCATCCCCCCTCCCTCCCCTCTCCCGCCCCCTTCCCCCCCTCCCCTTCCCCCCTCCCTCCCCTCCTCCCTCCACACCTCCCTCCTCCCTCCCTCCCCTTCCCTCCCTCCCATCCTCCCAATGCTTGTGTGAGATGGTTGCAACATTGTTTCGAAAAGCAGCTGACAGAAGCACTAAGTAGCCGCGAATGTTTCAAAACCAGCACTTAACCGCGAATGTTTTTTAAAAAAGCACTTAACCGCGAATGTTTCAAAACAAGCAATTAAAAAGCACTTCTTTTTTTTAAAGTATTTTTTTTTATTCCAAGAGAATGGGGGGGGTCTGAGAATGGGGACTGGGGAGGGGGACAACAGGGGTCGTTGCGGTGGGGGCTTGGTGGTGGGGGAAAGAGGGTTACTGGGAAAAGGGGAGGTCCCACTTCCCCCCTCAACCTCTTCCTCCCCCCTCCTTCCCACCTCCATCCCCACTCTCTCCCCCTCAATCCCAACCTCCATCACCACTCAGCCCCTAACTCACCCGTCCCTCCTTCCCTCCATCCGACCCTCCCCCACTCCCTCCCCCCCCCCTCCACCCTTCCACCCCTCTCCCCCTCCCCCCTCCTTCCACCCTCCCTCCCCCCCCTCCCGGTTACAATGGAAACCCTACGGGGACGCGCCCAACGGGGAAAGAGGGGTACTGGGAAAAGGGGAGGTCCCCCCTCCCTCCCCCCTTCCCCCATCCCATCCCCCCTCCCTCCCCTCTCCCCCCCCTTCCCCCGTTCCCCCTCCCCTTCCCCCCCTCCCTCCACACCTCTCTCCTCCCTCCCTCCCCTTCCCTCCCTCCCATCCTCCAATGCTTGTTTGAGATGGGTGCTACATTGTTTCGAAAAGCACCACTAACAGATCGCAGTGAGAAGCACTATGTGACCGCGAATGTTACTTAACAAGCACTTAAAAAGCACTTATCTTTTTTTAAAGTATTTTTTTTATTGCAAGTCACTTAATATACACAGATCAGCATTGGGCCCCTATGCTCGTGGGCCACTGGGGCAAGTGTTTCGAAAAAACCACTGAGAGTGTGTCTGGGGGAGAGAGAGAATGGGGGGGGTCTGAGAATGGGGACTGGGGAGGGGGACAACAGGGGTCGTTGCGGAGGGGGCTTGGTGGTGGGGGAAAGAGGGGTACTGGGAAAAGGGGAGGTTCCACTTCCCCCCTCAACCCCTTCCTCCCCCCTCCTTCCCACCTCCATCCCCACTCGCTCCCCCCCTCCCTCCCCCCTCAATCCCAACCTCCATCACCACTCAGCCCCTAACTCCCCCCTCCCTCCTTCCCTCCATCCCACCCTCCCCCACTCCCTGCCCCCTCCCTCCACCCTTCCATCCCTCTCCCCCTCCCCCCTCCTTCCACCCTCCCTCCCCCCCTCCCCGTTACAATGGAAACCCTACGGGGACGAGCCCAACGGGGAAAGAGGGGTACTGGGAAAAGGGGAGATCCCCCTCCCTCCCCTCCCCCTACCCCCTCCCCCTACCCCCTCCCCCCTTCCCCCCTCCCCTTCCCCCCTCCCCTCCCCCCTCCCTCCCCCTCCCCTCCTCCCTCCACACCTCCTTCCTCCCTCCCTCCCCCCTCCCGGTTACAATGGAAACCCTATGAGGACAGGCCCAACGGGGAAAGAGGGGTACTGGGAAAAGGGGAGGTCCCCCTTCCCCCCTCAACCCCTTCATCCCCCCTCCTTCCCACCTCCATCCCCACTCCCTCCCCCCCTCCTCCCCCTCCCTCCCCAACTCCCTCCCCCCTCCCCCCTAACTCCCCCCTCCCTCCCCAATCCCTCCCCCCCTCCCTCCACCCTTCCATCCCTCTCCCCCCCTCCTTCCACCCTCCCTCCCCCCTCCCGGTTACAATTGAAACCCTACGAGGACGGGCCCAACGGGGAAAGAGGAGTACTGGGAAAAGGGGAGGTCCCCCTCCCTCCCCCCTCCCTCCCCCCTTCCCCCTCCCCTCCCCCCTCTCCTCTCCCTCCCCCTCCCTCCCCCTCCCCCCTACCCCCCTCCCTCCCCTCCCCCCTCCCTCCCCTCCCCTCCTCCCTCCACACCTCCCTCCTCCCTCCCTCCCCCTTCCCGCCCTCCCCTCCTCCCGGTTACAATGGAAACCCTACGAGGACGGGCCCAACGGGCCCACTCGGTCTAGTCTATCTATCTATATACTACTAAAACTCTGCGGTCCAACATTCCGTATGTATGTGTGTATGTGTGTATGTGTGTATATACGGAAGATTCCGAAGAGTTTCTGTCCATAACTTACAAACCCTACTCCTCCCTGAAGGTACACCAAAGCGCTACGATTTTTGTACCGCCATATTCACCATTAACCTGGGCAACTATTGTAAGTACTTTCGTTCAAATTGAAGCTACCTTTTTAAAGCTAGAGAGATATTAAAGTTTAAATTTTCATTTCTAACCCTTTTCTTGAAGGGGCTTCAGCGCGTGATGTCACAATGGCACCCGTGCACCAATGAGAGATCAGCTCGGTTTTAAATTTACATCTTCAGCTTGTGACGTCACAATGCTTGTGTGAGATTGTTGCAACATTGTTGCGAAAAGCAACTGCCAGTTTTTTAAAGTTGTGCAAGTCACTTAACATAAACAGATCAGCTTGGGGCCCCTATTCCCTCCCTCCCCCCCTTCCCCCCTCAACCCCTTCCTCCCCACTCCTTCCCACCTCCATCCCCACTCCCTCCCCCCCTCCTCCCAAACTCCCTCCCCACCTCCCTCACCCCTCCTCCCCTAACTCCCCCCTCCCTCCTTCCCTCCATCCCACCCTCCCCCACTCCCTGCCCCCTCCCTCCACCCTTCCATCCCTCTCCCCCTCCCACCTCCTTCCACCCTCCCTCCCCCCCTCCCGGTTACAATGGAAATCCTACGGGGACGAGCCCAACGGGGAAAGAGGGGTACTGGGAAAAGGGGAGATCCCCTCCCTCCCCTCCCCCTACCCCCTTCCCCCCTCCCCTTCCCCCCTCCCCTCCCCCTCCCCTCCTCCCTCCACACCTCCCTCCTCCCTCCCTCCCCCCCCTCCCGGTTACAATGGAAACCGTATGAGGACAGGCCCAACGGGGAAAGAGGGGTACTGGGAAAAGGGGAGGTCCCCCTTCCCCCCTCAACCCCTTCATCCCCCCTCCTTCCCACCTCCATCCCCACTCCCTCCCCCCCTCCTCCCCCTCCCTCCCCAACTCCCTCCCCCCTCCCCCCTAACTCCCCCCTCCCTCCTTCCCTCCCTCCCCAATCCCTCCCCCCCTCCCTCCACCCTTCTATCCCTCTCCCCCCTCCTTCCACCCTCCCTCCCCCCCTCCCGGTTACAATTGAAACCCTACGAGGACGGGCCCAACGGGGAAAGAGGAGTACTGGGAAAAGGGGAGGTCCCCCTCCCTCCCCCCTTCCCCCTCCCCCCTTCCCCCTCCCCTCCCCCTCCCCTCTCCCCTCCCCCTCCCCGCTACCCCCTCCCTCCCCTCCCCCTCCCTCCCCTCCCCTCCCCTCCTCCCTCCACACCTCCCTCCTCCCTCCCTCCCCCTTCCCGCCCTCCCCTCCTCCCGGTTACAATGGAAACCCTACGAGGACGGGCCCAACGGGGAAAGAGGGGTACTGGGAAAAGGGGAGGTCCCCCTCCCTCCCTCCCCCCTACCCACCTCCCTCCCCTCTCCCTCCCCCCCTTCCCTCCTCCCTTCCCCCCTCCCCCCTCCCATCCCCCCCCTCTCCCCCCTCCCTCCCCCCTACCCCCCTCCCTCCCCTCTCCCTCCCCCCTCCCCCCCTCCCCTCTCCCCCTCCCTCCCCTCCTCCCTCCCCCTTCCCTCCCCCAACCCTCCCCCTTTCCTCCCCTCCCGGTTACAATGGAAACCCTACGAGGACGGGCCCAACGGGCCCACTCGGTCTAGTATACTACTAAAACTCTGCGGTCCAACATTCCGTGTGTATGTACGCAAACATTCCGTGTGTATGTACGGAAGATTCCGAAGCCTCTTTGCTTGACGCTTAACTTACAAACCCTACTCCTCCTAGACGGTACGCCAAAGCGCTACGATTTTTGTACCGCCATATTCACCATTAACATGGGCAACTATTGTAAGTACTTTCGTTCAAATTGAAGCTACCTTTTTAAAGCTAGAGAGATATTAAAGTTTAAATTTTCATTTCTAACCCTTTTCTTGAAGGGGCTTCAGCGCGTGATGTCACAATGGCACCCGTGCACCAATGAGAGATCAGCTCGGTTTTAAATTTACATCTTCAGCTTGTGACGTCACAATGCTTGTGTGAGATTGTTGCAACATTGTTGCGAAAAGCAACTGCCAGTTTTTTAAAGTTGTGCAAGTCACTTAACATACACAGATCAGCATGGGGCCCCTATTCCCTCCCTCCCCCCCCTTCCCCCCTCAACCCCTTCCTCCCCACTCCTTCCCACCTCCATCCCCACTCCCTCCCCCCCTCCTCCCCAACTCCCTCCCCACCTCCCTCACCCCTCCTCCCCTAACTCCCCCCCCCTCCCTCCTTCCCTCCATCCTCCCCCCCTCCCTCCACCCTTCCATCCCTCTCCCCCTCCCCCCTCCTTCCACCCTCCCTCCCCCCCTTCTGGTTACAAAGGAAACCCTACGGGGACGGGCCCAACGGGGAAAGAGGGGTACTGGGAAAAGGGGAGGTCCCCCTCCCTCCCCTTCCCCCCTCCCCTCCCCCCTCCCCCTCCCCCCTAACCCTCTCCCTCCCCCTTCCCCCCTCCCCTCCCCCCCTCCCCTCCTCCCTCCACACCTCCCTCCTCCCTCCCTCCCCTCCTCCCGGTTACAATGGAAACCCTACGAGGACGGGCCCAACGGGGAAAGAGGGGTACTGGGAAAAGGGGAGGTCCCCCTCCCTCCCCCTTCCCCCATCCCATCCCCCCATCCCATCCCCCCTCCCTCCCCTCTCCCTCCCCCTTCCCCCCGTTCCCCCTCCCCTTCCCCCCCTCCCTCCACACCTCTCTCCTCCCTCCCTCCCCTTCCCTCCCTCCCATCCTCCCAATGCTTGTTTGAGATGGGTGCTACATTGTTTCGAAAAGCACCACTAACAGATCGCAGTGAGAAGCACTATGTGACCTCGAATGTTTCAAAACAAGCACTTAAAAAGCACTTATCTTTTTTTTAAGTATTTTTTTTTATTGCAAGTCACTTAACATACACAGATCAGCATTGGGCCCCTATGCTCGTGGGCCACCGGGGCAAGTGTTTCGAAAAAAGCACTGAGAGTGTGTCTGGGGAGAGAGAGAATGGGGGGGGGGGGTCTGAGAATGGGGACTGGGACAACAGGGGTCGTTGCGGAGGGGGCTTGGTGGTGGGGGAAAGAGGGGTACTGGGAAAAGGGGAGGTTCCACTTCCCCCCTCAACCCCTTCCTCCCCCCTCCTTCCCACCTCCATCCCCACTCGCTCCCCCCTCCCTCCCCCCTCAATCCCAACCTCCATCACCACTCAGCCCCTAACTCCCCCCTCCCTCCTTCCCTCCATCCCACCCTCCCCCACTCCCTCCCCCCTCCCTCCACCCTTCCATCCCTCTCCCCCTCCCCCCTCCTTCCACCCTCCCTCCCCCCCTCCCGGTTACAATGGAAACCCTACGGGGACGGGCCCAACGGGGAAAGAGGGGTACTGGGAAAAGGGGAGATCCCCCTCCCTCCCCTCCCCCCTACCCCTCCCCCCTTCCCCCTCCCCTTCCCCCTCCCCTCCCCCCCTCCCTCCCCCTCCCCTCCTCCCTCCACACCTCCCTCCTCCCTCCCTCCCCCCTCCCGGTTACAATGGAAACCCTATGAGGACGGGCCCAACGGGGAAAGAGGGGTACTGGGAAAAGGGGAGTTCCCCTTCCCCCCTCAACCCCTTCATCCCCCCTCCTTCCCACCTCCATCCCCACTCCCTCCCCCCCTCCTCCCCCTCCCTCCCCAACTCCCTCCCCCCTCCCTCCCCCCTCCCCCCTAACTCCCCCCTCCCTCCTTCCCTCCATCCCTCCCTCCCCAATCCCTCCCCCCCTTCCTCCACCCTTCCATCCCTCTCCCCCCTCCTTCCACCCTCCCTCCCCCCCTCCCGGTTACAATGGAAACCCTACGGGGACGGGCCCAACGGGGAAAGAGGGGTACTGGGAAAAGGGGAGATCCCCCTCCCTCCCCTCCCCCCTACCCCCTCCCACCTTCCCCCTCCCCTTCCCCCCTCCCCTCCCCCCTCCCTCCCCTCCTCCCTCCACACCTCCCTCCTCCCTCCCTCCCCCCCTCCCGGTTACAATCGAAACCCTATGAGGACGGGCCCAACGGGGAAAGAGGGGTACTGGGAAAAGGGGAGGTCCCCCTTCCCCCTCAACCCCTTCATCCCCCCTCCTTCCCACCTCCATCCCCACTCCCTACCCCCTCCACTCCCTCCCCCCCTCCTCCCCCTCCCTCCCCAACTCCCTCCCCCCTCCCCCCTAACTCCCCCCTCCCTCCTTCCCTCCATCCCTCCCTCCCTCCACCCATCCCTCTCCCCCCTCCTTCCACCCTCCCTCCCCCCTCCCGGTTACAATTGAAACCCTACGAGGACGGGCCCAACGGGGAAAGAGGCTTACTGGGAAAAGGGGAGGTCCCCCTCCTTCCCCCCCTTCCCCCATCCCATCCCCCCTCCCTCCCCTCTCCCTCCCCCTTCCCCACCTTCCCCCCCCCTTCCCCCCTCCCCCCTCCCTCCCCTCCCCTCCTCCCTCCACACCTCCCTCCTCCCTCCCTCTCCCTTCCCGCCCTCCCCTCCTCCCGGTTACAATGGAAACCCTACGAGGACGGGCCCAACGGGGAAAGAGGGGTACTGGGAAAAGGGGAGGTCCCCCTCCCTCCCTCCCCCCTACCCACCTCCCTCCCTCCCCCCTACCCACCTCCCTCCCCTCTCCCTCCCCCCTTCCCTCCTCCCTTCCCCCCTCCCCTCCCCCCTCCCATCCACCCCTCTCCCCCCTCCCTCCCCCCTACCCCCCTCCCTCCCCTCTCCCTCCCCCCTCCCCCCCTCCCCTCCCCCCCTCCCTCCCCTCCTCCCTCCCCCTTCCCTCCCCCAACCCTCCCCTCCTCCCGGTTACAATGGAAACCCTACGAGGACGGGCCCAACGGGGAAAGAGGGGTACTGGGAAAAGGGGAGGTTCCACTTCCCCCCTCAACCCCTTCCTCCCCCCCTCCTTCCCACCTCCATCCCCACTCGCTCACCCCCTCCCTCCCCCCTCAATCCCAACCTCCATCACCACTCAGCCCCTAACTCCCCCCCTCCCTCCTTCCCTCCATCCCACCCTCCCCCACTCCCTGCTCCCTCCCTCCACCCTTCCATCCCTCTCCCCCTCCCACCTCCTTCCACCCTCCCTCCCCCCCTCCCGGTTACAATGGAAACCCTACGGGGACGAGCCCAACGGGGAAAGAGGGGTACTGGGAAAAGGGGAGATCCCCCTCCCTCCCCTCCCCCTACCCCCCTCCCCTTCCCCCCTCCCCTCCCCCCCTCCCTCCCCCTCCCCTCCTCCCTCCACACCTCCCTCCTCCCTCCCTCCCCCCCTCCTGGTTACAATGGAAACCCTATGAGGACAGGCCCAACGGGGAAAGAGGGGTACTGGGAAAAGGGGAGGTCCCCCTTCCCCCCTCAACCCCTTCATCCCCCCTCCTTCCCACCTCCATCCCCACTCCCTCCCCCCCTCCTCCCCCTCCCTCCCCAACTCCCTCCCCCCTCCCCCCCCCTCCCTCCTTCCCTCCCTCCCCAATCCCTCCCCCCCTCCCTCCACCCTTCCATCCCTCTCCCCCCTCCTTCCACCCTCCCTCCCCCCCTCCCGGTTACAATTGAAACCCTACGAGGACGGGCCCAACGGGGAAAGAGGAGTACTGGGAAAAGGGGAGGTCCCCCTCCCTCCCCCCTTCCCCCTCCCCTCCCCCCCCTCTCCCTCCCCCTCCCCCCTACCCCCCTCCCTCCCCTCCCCCCTCCCTCCCCTCCCCTCCTCCCTCCACACCTCCCTCCTCCCTCCCTCCCCCTTCCCGCCCTCCCCTCCTCCCGGTTACAATGGAAACCCTACGAGGACGGGCCCAACGGGGAAAGAGGGGTACTGGGAAAAGGGGAGGTCCCCCTCCCTCCCTCCCCCCTACCCACCTCCCTTCCCTCTCCCTCCCCCCCTTCCCTCCTCCCTTCCCCCCTCCCCTCCCCCCTCCCATACCCCCCTCTCCCCCCTCCCTACCCCCTACCCCACTCCCTCCCATCTCCCTCCCCCCTCCCCCCCTCCCCTCCCCCCCTCCCTCCCCTCCTCCCTCCCCCTTCCCTCCCCCAACCCTCCCCCTTTCCTCCCCTCCCGGTTACAATGGAAACCCTACGAGGACGGGCCCAACGGGCCCACTCGGTCTAGTCTATCTATATACTACTAAAACTCTGCGGTCCAACATTCCGTATGTATATACGGAAGATTCCGTATGTTTGTACGGAAGATTCCGAAGATTTCTGTCCATAACTTACAAACCCTACTCCTCCCAGACGGTACACCAAAGCGCTACGATTTTTGTACCGCCATATTCACCATTAACATGGGCAACTATTGTAAGTACTTTCGTTCAAATTGAAGCTACCTTTTTAAAGCTAGAGAGATATTAAAGTTAAAATTTCTCATTTCTAACCCTTTTCTTGAAGGGGCTTCAGCGCGTGATGTCACAATGGCACCCGTGCACCAATGAGAGATCAGCTCGGTTTTAAATTTACATAATTTTTTTTCTGACCTTTTTTTTCAAGGTCTTCAGCTTGTGACGTCACAATGCTTGTGTGAGATGGTTTGCAACATTGTTGCGAAAAGCAACTGCCAGTTTTTTAAAGTTGTGCGAGTCACTTAACATACACAGATCAGCATGGGGCCCCTATTCCCTCCCTCCCCCCCCTTCCCCCCTCAACCCCTTCCTCCCCACTCCTTCCCACCTCCATCCCCACTCCCTCCCCCCCTCCTCCCCAACTCCCTCCCCACCTCCCTCACCCCTCCTCCCCTAACTCCCCCCCCCTCCCTCCTTCCCTCCATCCTCCCCCCCCTCCCTCCACCCTTCCATCCCTCTCCCCCTCCCCCCTCCTTCCACCCTCCCTCCCCCCCTTCTGGTTACAAAGGAAACCCTACGGGGACGGGCCCAACGGGGAAAGAGGGGTACTGGGAAAAGGGGAGGTCCCCCTCCCTCCCCTTCCCCCCTCCCCTCCCCCCTCCCCCTCCCCCCTAACCCTCTCCCTCCCCCTTCCCCCCTCCCCTCCACCCCTCCCCTCCTCCCTCCACACCTCCCTCCTCCCTCCCTCCCCTCCTCCCGGTTACAATGGAAACCCTACGAGGACGGGCCCAACGGGGAAAGAGGGGTACTGGGAAAAGGGGAGGTCCCCCTCCCTCCCCCCTTCCCCCATCCCATCCCCCCTCCCTCCCTTCTCCCTCCCCCTTCCCCCGTTCCCCCCTCCCCTTCCCCCCCTCCCTCCACACCTCTCTCCTCCCTCCCTCCCCTTCCCTCCCTCCCATCCTCCCAATGCTTGTTTGAGATGGGTGCTACATTGTTTCGAAAAGCACCACTAACAGATCGCAGTGAGAAGCACTATGTGACCGCGAATGTTTCAAAACAAGCACTTAAAAAGCACTTATCTTTTTTTAAAGTATTTTTTTTTATTGCAAGTCACTTAACATACACAGATCAGCATTGGGCCCCTATGCTCGTGGGCCACCGGGGCAAGTGTTTCGAAAAAAGCACTGAGAGTGTGTCTGGGGGAGAGAGAGAATGGGGGGGGGGGGGTCTGAGAATGGGGACTGGGGAAGGGGACAACAGGGGTCGTTGCGGAGGGGGCTTGGTGGTGGGGGAAAGAGGGGTACTGGGAAAAGGGGAGGTTCCACTTCCCCCCTCAACCCCTTCCTCCCCCCTCCTTCCCACCTCCATCCCCACTCGCTCCCCCCCTACCTCCCCCCTCAATCCCAACCTCCATCACCACTCAGCCCCTAACTCCCCCCCTCCCTCCTTCCCTCCATCCCACCCTCCCCCACTCCCTCCCCCCTCCCTCCACCCTTCCATCCCTCTCCCCCTCCCCCCTCCTTCCACCCTCCCTCCCCCCCTCCCGGTTACAATGGAAACCCTACGGGGACGGGCCCAACGGGGAAAGAGGGGTACTGGGAAAAGGGGAGATCCCCCTCCCTCCCCTCCCCCCTACCCCCTCCCCCCTTCCCCCTCCCCTTCCCCCTCCCCTCCCCCCTCCATCCCCCTCCCCTCCTCCCTCCACACCTCCCTCCTCCCTCCCTCCCCCCCTCCCGGTTACAATGGAAACCCTATGAGGACGGGCCCAACGGGGAAAGAGGGGTACTGAGAAAAGGGGAGTTCCCCTTCCCCCCTCAACCCCTTCATCCCCCCTCCTTCCCACCTCCATTCCCAATCCCTCCCCCCCTCCTCCCCCTCCCTCCCCAACTCCCTCCCCCCTCCCTCCCCCCTCCCCCCTAACTCCCCCCTCCCTCCTTCCCTCCATCCCTCCCTCCCCAATCCCTCCCCCCCTTCCTCCACCCTTCCATCCCTCTCCCCCCCTCCTTCCACCCTCCCTCCCCCCCTCCCGGTTACAATGGAAACCCTACGGGTCGGGCCCAACGGGGAAAGAGGGGTACTGGGAAAAGGGGAGATCCCCCTCCCTCCCCTCCCCCCTACCCCCTCCCACCTTCCCCCTCCCCTTCCCCCTCCCCTCCCCCCTCCCTCCCCCTCCCCCCCTCCCTCCACTCCTCCCTCCACACCTCCCTCCTCCCTCCCTCCCCCCCTCCCGGTTACAATGGAAACCCTATGAGGACGGGCCCAACGGGGAAAGAGGGGTACTGGGAAAAGGGGAGGTCCCCCTTCCCCCCTCAACCCCTTCATCACCCCTCCTTCCCACCTCCATCCCCACTCCCTCCCCCCTCCACTCCCTCCCCCCCTCCTCCCCCTCCCTCCCCAACTCCCTCCCCCCTCCCCCCTAACTCCCCCCTCCCTCCTTCCCTCCATCCCTCCCTCCCTCCTCCCATCCCTCTCCCCCCTCCTTCCACCCTCCCTCCCCCCTCCCGGTTACAATTGAAACCCTACGAGGACGGGCCCAACGGGGAAAGTGGAGTACTGGGAAAAGGGGAGGTCCCCCTCCTTCCCCCATCCCATCCCCCCTCCCTCCCCTCTCCCTCCCCCTTCCCCACCTTCCCCCCCCCTTCCCCCCCTCCCCCCTCCATCCCCTCCCCTCCTCCCTCCACACCTCCCTCCTCCCTCCCTCCCCCTTCCCGCCCTCCCCTCCTCCCGGTTACAATGGAAACCCTACGAGGACGGGCCCAACGGGGAAAGAGGGGTACTGGGAAAAGGGGAGGTCCCCCTCCCTCCCACCCCCCCTACCCACCTCCCTCCCTCCCCCCTACCCACCTCCCTCCCCTCTCCCTCCCCCCTTCCCTCCTCCCTTCCCCCCTCCCCTCCCCCCTCCCATCCACCCCTCTCCCCCTCCCTCCCCCCTACCCCCCTCCCTCCCCTCTCCCTCCCCCCTCCCCCCCTCCCCTCCCCCCCTCCCTCCCCTCCTCCCTCCCCCTTCCCTCCCCCAACCCTCCCCTCCTCCCGGTTACAATGGAAACCCTACGAGGACGGGCCCAACGGGGAAAGAGGGGTACTGGGAAAAGGGGAGGTTCCACTTCCCCCCTCAACCCCTTCCTCCCCCCTCCTTCCCACCTCCATCCCCACTCGCTCCCCCCCTCCCTCCCCCCTCAATCCCAACCTCCATCACCACTCAGCCCCTAACTCCCCCCCTCCCTCCTTCCCTCCATCCCACCCTCCCCCACTCCCTGCTCCCTCCCTCCACCCTTCCATCCCTCTCCCCCTCCCACCTCCTTCCACCCTCCCTCCCCCCCTCCCGGTTACAATGGAAACCCTACGGGGACGAGCCCAACGGGGAAAGAGGGGTACTGGGAAAAGGGGAGATCCCCCTCCCTCCCCTCCCCCTACCCCCTTCCCCCCTCCCCTTCCCCCCTCCCCTCCCCCCCCTCCCTCCCCCTCCCCTCCTCCCTCCACACCTCCCTCCTCCCTCCCTCCCCCCCTCCCGGTTACAATGGAAACCCTATGAGGACAGGCCCAACGGGGAAAGAGGGGTACTGGGAAAAGGGGAGGTCCCCCTTCCCCCCTCAACCCCTTCATCCCCCCTCCTTCCCACCTCCATCCCCACTCCCTCCCCCCTCCTCCCCCTCCCTCCCCAACTCCCTCCCCCCTCCCCCCTAACTCCCCCCTCCCTCCTTCCCTCCCTCCCCAATCCCTCCCCCCCTCCCTCCACCCTTCCATCCCTCTCCCCCCTCCTTCCACCCTCCCTCCCCCCATCCCGGTTACAATTGAAACCCTACGAGGACGGGCCCAACGGGGAAAGAGGAGTACTGGGAAAAGGGGAGGTCCCCCTCCCTCCCACCTTCCCCCTCCCCTCCCCCCTCCCCTCTCCCTCCCCCTCCCCCCTACCCCCCTCCCTCCCCTCCCCCCTCGCTCCCCTCCCCTCCTCCCTCCACACCTCCCTCCTCCCTCCCTCCCCTCCTCCCGGTTACAATGGAAACCCTACGAGGACGGGCCCAACGGGGAAAGAGGGGTACTGGGAAAAGGGGAGGTCCCCCTCCCTCCCTCCCCCATACCCACCTCCCTCCCCTCTCCCTCTCCCCCTTCCCTCCTCCCTTCCCCCCTCCCCCCTCCCATCCCCCCCTCTCCCCCCTCCCTCCCCCCTACCCCCCTCCCTCCCCTCTCCCTCCCCCCCTCCCCTCCCCTCCCCCCTCCCCTCCCCCCCTCCTTCCCCTCCTCCCTCCCCCTTCCCTCCCCCAACCCTCCCCCTTTCCTCCCCTCCCGGTTACAATGGAAACCCTACGAGGACGGGCCCAACGGGCCCACTTGGTCTAGTATCTATCTTCTATATACTACTAAAACTCTGCGGTCCAACATTCCGTATGTATGTGTGTATATACGGAAGATTCCGAAGATTTCTGTCCATAACTTACAAACCCTACTCCTCCCAGACGGTATACCAAAGCGCTACAATTTTTATACCGCCATATTCACCATTAACCTGGGCAACTATTGTAAGTACTTTCGTTCAAATTGAAGCTACCTTTTTAAAGCTAGAGAGATATTAAAGTTTAAATTTTTCATTTCTAACCCTTTTCTTGAAGGGGCTTCAGCGCGTGATGTCACAATGGCACCCGTGCACCAATGAGAGATCAGCTCGCGATGGACAAGCGGCTGCTATTGGGTGTTTACTACTTTAAATTTACATAATTTTTTTTCTGACCTTTTTTTTCAAGGTCTTCAGCTTGTGACGTCACAATGCTTGTGTGAGATGGTTGCAACATTGTTGCGAAAAGCAACTGCCAGTTTTTTAAAGTTGTGCGAGTCACTTAACATACACAGATCAGCATGGGGCCCCTATTCCCTCCCTCCCCCCCCTTCCCCCCTCAAACCCTTCCTCCCCACTCCTTCCCACCTCCACCCCCCCCTCCCTCCCCCCCTTCCCCCCTCCCCTCCCCCCTCCCTCCCCCTCCACACCTCCCTCCCTCCCCCTTCCCTCCCTCCCCTCCTCCCGGTTACAATGGAAACCCTACGAGGACGGGCCCAACGGGGAAAGAGGGGTACTGGGAAAAGGGGAGGTCCCCCTCCCTCCCCTTCCCCCTCCCCTCCCCCCCCTACCCCTCTCCCTCCCCCCTCCCCCCTCCCTCCCCCTCTCCCTCCCCCCTCCCCCCCCTTCCCCCCTCCCCTCCCCCCTCCCTCCCCCTCCCCTCCCTCCACACCTCCCTCCTCCCTCCCTCCCCCTTCCCTCCCTCCCCTCCTCCCGGTTACAATGGAAACCCTACGAGGACGGGCCCAACGGGGAAAGAGGGGTACTGGGAAAAGGGGAGGTCCCCCTCACTCCCCCTTCCCCATCCCATCCCCCCTCCCTCCCCTCTCCCGCCCCCTTCCCCCCCTCCCCTTCCCCCCTCCCTCCCCTCCTCCCTCCACACCTCCCTCCTCCCTCCCTCCCCTTCCCTCCCTCCCATCCTCCCAATGCTTGTGTGAGATGGTTGCAACATTGTTTCGAAAAGCAGCTGACAGAAGCGCTAAGTAGCCGCGAATGTTTCAAAACCAGCACTTAACCGCGAATGTTTTTTTAAAAAGCACTTAACCGCGAATGTTTCAAAACAAGCAATTAAAAAGCACTTATTTTTTTTAAAGTATTTTTTTTTATTCCAAGAGAATGGGGGGGGGGTCTGAGAATGGGGACTGGGGAGGGGGACAACAGGGGTCGTTGCGGTGGGGGCTTGGTGGTGGGGGAAAGAGGGGTACTGGGAAAAGGGGAGGTCCCACTTCCCCCCTCAACCTCTTCCTCCCCCCTCCTTCCCACCTCCATCCCCACTCTCTCCCCCCTCAATCCCAACCTCCATCACCACTCAGCCCCTAACTCACCCGTCCCTCCTTCCCTCCATCCGACCCTCCCCCACTCCCTCCCCCCCTCCCTCCACCCCTCTCCCCCTCCCCCCTCCTTCCACCCTCCCTCCCCTTCTCCCGGTTACAATGGAAACCCTACGGGGACGGGCCCAACGGGGAAAGAGGGGTACTGGGAAAAGGGGAGGTCCCCCTCCCTCCCCCCTTCCCCATCCCATCCCCCCTCCCTCCCCTCTCCCTCCCCCTTCCCCCCATTCCCCCCTCCCCTTCCCCCCCTCCCTCCACACCTCTCTCCTCCCTCCCTCCCCTTCCCTCCCTCCCATCCTCCCAATGCTTGTTTGAGATGGGTGCTACATTGTTTCGAAAAGCACCACTAACAGATCGCAGTGAGAAGCACTATGTGACCGCGAATGTTTCAAAACAAGCACTTAAAAAGCACTTATCTTTTTTTAAAGTATTTTTTTTTATTGCAAGTCACTTAACATACACAGATCAGCATTGGGCCCCTATGCTCGTGGGCCACCGGGGCAAGTGTTTCGAAAAAAGCACTGAGAGTGTGTCTGGGGGAGAGAGAGAATGGGGGGGGGTCTGAGAATGGGGACTGGGGAGGGGGACAACAGGGGTCGTTGCGGAGGGGGCTTGGTGGTGGGGGAAAAAGGGGTACTGGGAAAAGGGGAGGTTCCACTTCCCCCCTCAACCCCTTCCTCCCCCCTCCTTCCCACCTCCATCCCCACTCGCTCCCCCCCCTCCCTCCCCCTCAATCCCAACCTCCATCACCACTCAGCCCCTAACTCCCCCCCTCCCTCCTTCCCTCCATCCCACCCTCCCCCACTCCCTCCCCCCTCCCTCCACCCTTCCATCCCTCTCCCCCTCCCCCCTCCTTCCACCCTCCCACCCCCCCTCCCGGTTACAATGGAAACCCTACGGGGACGGGCCCAACGGGGAAAGAGGGGTACTGGGAAAAGAGGAGATCCCCCTCCCTCCCCTCCCCCCTCCCCTCCCCCCTCCCCTCCCCCTCCCCCCTTCCCCCTCCCCTTCCCCCTCCCCTCCCCCCCTCCCTCCCCCTCCCCTCCTCCCTCCACACCTCCCTCCTCCCTCCCTCCCCCCCTCCCGGTTACAATGGAAACCCTATGAGGACAGGCCCAACGGGGAAAGAGGGGTACTGGGAAAAGGGGAGGTCCCCCTTCCCCCCTCAACCCCTTCATCCCCCCTCCTTCCCACCTCCATCCCCACTCCCTCCCCCCCTCCTCCCCCTCCCTCCCCAACTCCCTCCCCCCTCCCTCCCCCTCCCCCCTAACTCCCCCTCCCTCCTTCCCTCCATCCCTCCCTCCCCAATCCCTCCCCCCCTCCCTCCACCCTTCCATCCCTCTCCCCCCTCCTTGAAACCCTACGAGGACGGGCCCAACGGGGAAAGAGGAGTACTGGGAAAAGGGGAGGTCCCCCTCCCTCCCCCCTTCCCTCCCCCCTCCCCTCTCCCTCCCCCTCCCCCCTACCCCCCTCCCTCCCCTCCCCCCTCCCTCCCCTCCCCTCCTCCTTCCACACCTCCCTCCTCCCTCCCTCCCCCTTCCCGCCCTCCCCTCCTCCCGGTTACAATGGAAACCCTACGAGGACGGGCCCAACGGGGAAAGAGGGGTACTGGGAAAAGGGGAGGTCCCCCTCCCTCCCTCCCCCCTACCCACCTCCCTCCCCTCTCCCTCCCCCCCTTCCCTCCTCCCTTCCCCCCTCCCCTCCCCCCTCCCATCCCCCCCTCTCCCCCCTCCCTCCCCCCTACCCCCCTCCCTCCCCTCCTCCCTCCCCCTTCCCTCCCCCAACCCTCCCCCTTTCCTCCCCTCCCGGTTACAATGGAAACTCTACGAGGACGGGCCCAACGGGCCCACTCGGTCTAGTAACCCTCTAATCCCCTCCTATCCATATACCTATCCAATTTACTCTTAAATAATAAAATCGAGCCAGCCTCCACCACTTCCACCGGAAGCCCATTCCATACAGCCACCACCCTCTGAGTAAAGAAGTTCCCCCTCATGTTACCCCTAAACCTTTGTCCCTCAATTCTGAAGCTATGTCCCCTTGTTGGAATCTTCCCCACTCTCAAAGGGAAAAGCCTACCCACGTCAACTCTGTCCGTCCCTCTCAAAATTTTAAAAACCTCTATCAAGTCCCCCCTCAACCTTCTACGCTCCAAAGAATAAAGACCCAACCTGTTCAACCTCTCTCTGTAGCCTAAGTGCTGAAACCCAGGCAACATTCTAGTAAATCTCCTCTGTACCCTCTCCATTTTGTCGACATCCTTCCTATAATTTGGCGACCAGAACTGCACACCATACTCCAGATTCGGCCTCACCAATGCCCTGTACAATTTTAACATTACATCCCAACTTCTATACTCGATGCTCTGATTTATAAAGGCAAGCATACCAAACGCCTTCTTCACCACCCTATCCACATGAGATTCCACCTTCAGGGAACAATGCACAGTTATTCCCAGATCCCTCTGTTCCACTGCATTCCTCAATTCCCTACCATTTACCCTGTACGTCCTATTTGGATTTGTCCTACCAAAATGCAGCACCTCACACTTATCAGCATTAAACTCCATCTGCCATCTTTCAGCCCACCCTTCCAAAAGGCCCAAGTCTCTCTGTAGACTTTGAAAATCTACCTCACTATCAACTACTCCACCTATCTTAGTATCATCTGCATATTTACTAATCCAATTTGCCACACCATCATCCAGATCATTCATGTAAATGACAAACAACAGTGGACCCAACACAGATCCTTGGGGCACTCCACTAGACACTGGCCTCCAACCTGACATACAATTGTCAACCGTTACCCTCTGGTATCTCCCATTCAGCCATTGTTGAATCCATCTTGCAACCTCACTATTAATACCCAACGATTTAACCTTCTTAATCAACCTTCCATGTGGAACCTTGTCAAATGGAGTTTAATGCTGATAAGTGTGAGGTGCTGCATTTTGGTAGGACAAATCAAAATAGGACGTACAGGGTAAATGGTAGGGAATTGAGGAATGCAGTGGAACAGAGGGATCTGGGAATAACTGTGCATTGTTCCCTGAAGGTGGAATCTCATGTGGATAGGGTGGTGAAGAAGGCGTTTGGTATGCTTGCCTTTATAAATCAGAGCATCGAGTATAGAAGTTGGGATCTAATGTTGAAATTGTACAGGGCATTGGTGAGGCCGAATCTGGAGTATGGTGTGCAGTTCTGGTCGCCAAATTATAGGAAGGATGTCGACAAAATGGAGAGGGTACAGAGGAGATTTACTAGAATGTTGCCTGGGTTTCAGCACTTAGGCTACAGAGAGAGGTTGAACAGGTTGGGTCTTTATTCTTTGGAGCGTAGAAGGTTGAGGGGGGACTTGATAGAGGTTTTTAAAATTTTGAGAGGGACGGACAGAGTTGACGTGGGTAGGCTTTTCCCCTTTGAGAGTGGGGAAGATTCCAACAAGGGGACATAGCTTCAGAATTGAGGGACAAAGGTTTAGGGGTAACATGAGGGGGAACTTCTTTACTCAGAGGGTGGTGGCTGTATGGAATGGGCTTCCGGTGGAAGTGGTGGAGGCAGGCTGGATTTTATTATTTAAGAGTAAATTGGATAGGTATATGGATAGGAGGGGATTAGAGGGTTATGGTCTGAGTGCAGGTAGATGAGACTAGGTCAGGGAGAATGGTCGGGGTGGACTGGTAGGGCCGGACAGGCCTGTTTCCATGCTGTAGTTGTTATATGTTATATATGTTATACTCCACTAGACACTGGCCTCCAACCTGACATACAGTTGTCAACCGTTACCCTCTGGTATCTCCCATTCAGCCATTGTTGAATCCATCTTGCAACCTCACTATTAATACCCAACCTTCTTAATCAACCTTCCATGTGGAACCTTGTCAAATGCCTTCCTGAAGTCCATATAGACAACATCCACAGCCTTGCCCTTATCAATTTCCCTGGTAACCTCTTCAAAAAATCCTTATCTTTTTTAGGAATGAGGATTATTGTTGATTCAGTCAGAGTTTGTGGCAATCTCTGTTGTTTAAAGGCGTGACTATATACAGTTTGCAAACGTGGAGAGATCAAATCACTACATTTTTTTATAAAATTCATTATTTAAGCCGTCAGGGTCAGGAGTCTTCCCATTTTTCATGGATTTAATGGTCTCTTCAAAGGTCTTTCATAGTTATTTCTGCGCCCAGTGAATTTCTATCTCACATTCAAACCAGAGAGGTTACATTGCTGCAAAAAGTTTTGCATCTGCGCAGAGCTATCTGTTATTTTTGATGAATATAATGACTGATAAAATTGCAAAAATCTCTGATTAATATCCTTATATCCTCCCACCTTCTACCCCTCCTCTCCTCCACCCTCCCCCCTCTCTCCCCTCCTCTCCTCTTCCCTTCCTCCTCAACTCCCTCCCCTCCCCTCTCCCTACCCCCTCCCTCCTCCTTCCCTCCCTCCTACTCTCCTCCCCTCCCTCCTGCCACCTTCTACCCCTCCAATCTCCACCCGCCCCCCTCTCTCTCCTCCCCTCCCTCCCTCCTTCCCTCCTACACTCCCCTCACCTTCCCTCCCTCCCTCCTTCTCCCTCCGACTCTCCTCCCTTCTCCCCTGCCACCTTCTATCTCTCCAATCTCCACCCACACCTTCTCTCCCCTCCCCTCCCTCCTCCCCCTTCCCTCCCTCTCCTCCCCCCTCCGTCTCTCCTCCCTTCTCTCCTCCCACCTTCTATCTCTCCTCTCCTCCACACTCCCCCCTCTCTCCCCTCCCTTCCCTCCTCTCCTCTTCCCTCCCTCCTCAACTCCCTCCCCACTCCCTCCTCCGTCCCACCCTCCGTCTCTCCTCCCCTCTCTCCTGCCACCTTCAACCCCTCCAATCTCCACCCTCCCCTTCTCTCCCTCCTCCCTTCCCTGCTCCCCCTTCCCTCCCTCCTCAACTCCCTCTCCTCCCCTCTCCCCACCTCCTCCCTCCCTCCCTCCCTCCCTCCCACTCTCCTCCCCTCTCTCCTCCCACCTTCTATCTCTCCGCTCCTCCACCCGCCCCCCTCTCTCCCCTCCCCTTCCTCCTCCCCCCTTCCCTCCCTCATCAACTCCTCCCCTCCCCTCTCCCTCCCTCCTCCCTCCCTCCTTCCCTCCCCCCGACTCTCCTCCCCTCTCTCCTCTCACCTTCTACCCCTCCAATCTCCACCCGCCCCCCTCTCTCCTCCCCTCCCCTCCCTCCTCCCTCCCTCCTCAACTCCCTCTCCTCCCCTCTCCCCTCCCCTCCCTCCTCTCCTCCTCCCTCCCTCCCTTCCTCCTCAACTCCCTCCCCTCCCCTCTCCCTACCCCCTCCCTCCTCCTTCCCTCCCTCCTACTCTCCTCCCCTCCCTCCTGCCACCTTCTACCCCTCCAATCTCCACCCGCCCCCCTTTCTCTCCTCCCCTCCCTCCCTCCTTCCCTCCTACTCTCCCCTCACCTTCCCTCCCTCCCTCCTTCTCCCTCCGACTCTCCTCCCTTCTCCCCTGCCACCTTCTATCTCTCCAATCTCCACCCACACCTTCTCTCCCCTCCCCTCCCTCCTCCCCTTCCCTCCCTCTCCTCCCCCCTCCTTCTCTCCTCCCACCTTCTATCTCTCCAATCTCCACCCTCCCCACCTTTCTCCCCTCCCCTCCCTCCTCCCCTCCCTCCTCCCCTCCCTCCCTCCCCCTACTCCCCTCCCCTCCCTCCTCCTCCCTCCCTCCGTCCCTCCCTCCGTCTCTCCTCCCCTCTCCACTCCCACCTTCTATCCCTCCAATCTCCACCCGCCCCCTTTCTCTCCCCTCCCCTCCCTCCTCAACTCCCTCCCCTCCCCTCTCCCTCCCTCCTCCCCTCCCTCCCTCCCTCCCTCCTACTCTCCTCCCCTCTCTCCTCCCACCTTCTATCTCTCCGCTCCTCCACCCGCCCGCCCTCTCTCCCCTCACCTCCCTCCTCTCCTCTTCCCTCCCTCCTCAACTCCCTCCCCTCCGCTCTCCTCACCTCCTCCCTCCCTCCGTCTCTCCTCCCCTCTCTCCTCCCACCTTCTATCTCTCCGCTCCTCCACCCGCCCCCCTCTCTCCCCTCCCCTCCCTCCTCTCCTCTTCCCTCCCTCCTCAACTCCCTCCCTCCTTCCCTCCCTCCCTGCTCTCCTCCCCTCTCTCCTCCCACCTTCTATCTCTCCGCTCCTCCACCCGCCCCCACTCTCTCCCCTCCCTTCCCTCCCTCCTCAACTCCCTCCCCTCTCCCTCCTCCGTCCCACCCTCCGTCTCTCCTCCCCTCTCTCCTCCCACCTTCTATCTCTCCTCTCCTCCACCCTCCCCCCCTCTCTCCTCCCCCTTCCCTCCCTCATCAACTCCTCCCCCTCTTCTCTCCCTCCCCCCTCCCCCACATCCTGCTCTCCGCCTTCTCTCCTCCCCTCTCTCCTCCCACCTTCTACCCCTCCAATCTCCACCCGCCGCCCTTTCTCTCCTCCCCTCCCTCCTCCCCCTTCCCTCCCTCCTCAACCCCTCTCCCTCTTCTCTCCTCACCTCCTCCCTCCAGTCAGTTGGCCTCAGGACCCATCAGGACGATGTCAGGGCCTCTTCAGCACGCCCTGAGCGACGCGTTGGACGATCTGACCGGCGCCCAGCTGCGGCGTTTCCGCGGCGGTCTGGCGGAGGGCGGGGGACACGGGCAGTGGAGTTCCGTGCCCCGCGGGCGGATGGAGGAGGCGGCAGAAGCGCCCGAGATCGCTCGCCTCCTGCTGAGTTACTACGGGATTGATGATGCCAAGAAGATCACCCTGGAGCTGCTGGAGGGGCTACCAGAGAGGAGAGGGGCCGAACGGCTACGGCAGAGGCTGACCCAGCCGATGCCCGGTGAGTGGAGGGAGGGAGGGGGGGGTGGGAACGAGAGAGAGGGAGGCGGAGTGACCTCGAGCATCGCCTTGAGCATCGCCCTGCAGTAGGCTACCAGGGAGGAGAGGGGCCGAATGGCTACGGCTGAGGCTGACCCAGCTGATGCCCGGTGAGTGGAGGGAGGGAGGGAGGGCAGAAGTGACC
>NW_027603006.1:0-23212 GCF_053455715.1 Rhinoraja longicauda
CCACTGAAGGCAAGAACAACATTCTAGAGGGTCCGGCATTGCGAGAAAAAGAGGGTTAGTTTCGGCTGTGTGAGAATGAGAAAAATCACAGTGTTAATTCAAAAATATTTCATTTAGAGGATTGATATAATTTACACATTCAACGCTCATCAGTTGGGAATATTGTAACACGATCAGAATCAGGGCAACACCGGTTAACGGACGGAGTTATAAAACTTGAATTGTTCTGTTCACTTACCAGGGACTCCAACGGCAGCAAATGATCACGTACAAGATTTTCTCCACGTCAAAATATTCGTACACCTTTTCCCACATGTTCTCTGCCCAGCGAAGTGTCCCCGTGAGCTACCGGTAATCTCTCGGATTGAAATGCCGGGGCAGTACACTCCCGGAGATTTTATACCATTTTCCGTCTCCACCGGGACAACGAAGTTTCAACAGAGTTAAAATATAGAGATTTTGAAATGATTCGCAAACAGATGACATCAGCCAAGTGAAATCCCTGCTGAGACAGGTCGTGATTTATTCAGGGAATTGATTGAGAAACTCCAAAGACTGGGAATGGTGGCGATACTGGGGGATGGAAATTGGGAGCGGCATTGTTCCAGCAAAGGGGATATTGTTTCAAACTCCATCAGGTCCAACTCTCCGCCTCATGTTGTTTGTCTGATCTCCTTCAATCCGCTTAACTCACTAAGGCAATCCAAATTCCAGGGACCCTCTCAGGGCTTCTGGTGCCCAGTTTGAAGGTGGACTGGGCGACATTTGTCCACAGGTTGAGGAACTAGTTCAACAGATCACCTCGCACTAAAGTGGCCCCTCCACTCTGTTTCACCACTCAATATGATCGCGGCTTAACTGACTGCAACCTCACCCCCACACTCCCGGCGAGGCCGGTAACCATTCACTCCTTGCTTGCCTGCAGTGTGTCTGATTTTGCGCCGGGACAATAACATTCTCTGCCTTCGTCACCTGTGAGGAGAAACGACCCAAAGACTCTCGACACTCAGAGAACAGAAATATTGTGGATTCAGAATTGTCCGAAACCCAAATAAAACAGCGAATGATGCGGCACATCTCCCTCCTCCCTTTCTCTCTCCCTCCTCCCTTTCTCTCTCCCTCCATCCTTACTGCTGTCACTCTCTCTGAACTATCAGTCTCTCCTACCATCTCTATTCTTCCTCTCCGCTCCGCCATCTCTCTGTCAACCTCTCTATCCTAACCCCCCTCCTTCTAACTCCATTGCATTTATCCCTCTGTTTATTTCTATCTATCTGACCCTTCCATCGCTCCGTTTTGCCAACCCACGCGATCTGAACTCCGCTCTCTTTTCATGTTCCCACTCTCCCTTTGTTACTTAACTCTCCCTCCATCTCTTCTTTCGTCTTCTCCGCTATCTCTTCCTTTCATCACTGTACTCCCTATCTGTCTCTCTCTTTTCCCCAACACTCCTCCTGCTCGCCCTCACCTCCCTCTCCAAGGCCTTTCTTGCGAAGTGCGGTTAAAACGGCTAGCCACCATGGAATGTCTCTCTACCCCGTTCCCTCACACTTCAATAGCCTTCCAGGTGAGGCTGATGTTCACATGCACCTCATCTAATCCCTTCTATTGCATGCGGTGTTCCAGATATTGGTCTCCTTTGCATCGGCGTGGTCAAGTGGAGACTCGGCGACCGTTCGGCCGAACACTTACCGTCGTTCCGTCAAGGCCTCCCGGATCTTCCCGTTGTAACTCGCCTTCCCACACTGACCTTTCTGTCCTTTGCTTCCTCCATTGCCAGACTGAAGCGACATGCAAACTGAAAGAACGCCACTTCATATTCCGCCCTTGGTGCCTTGCAACAATAGACAATAGGTGCAGGAGTAGGCCATTCGGCCCTTCGAGCCTGTACGCACCGCCATTCAATGTGATCATGGCTGATCATTCTCAATCACTACCCCGTTCCTGCCATCTCCCCATACCCCCTGACTCCGCAATCCTTAAGAGCTCTATCTAGCTCTCTCTTGAGTGCATTCAGAGAATTAGCCTCCACTGCCTTCTGTGGCAGAGAACTCCTAATGGTATGAACTTTGAATTATCCAATGTTAGGTAACTAAGTGCAAATTCCCACTTCCCCCTCCCTCTTCCTCGTGCTTCATCCGGACTCGCACCAATATATCCCCTCCACCACATCTTCAACCGATATTACTTCCTCTTTCTTTATAATTCCATCCTGCTCAACCCTTACCTCTCACCTGACAATGAAAACGGTATTCACCCGCTTATCGTTCAACTCGCTTTGTCCTGCTGTTCCCCCGTCCCACCACAATCAGTCTGAAGAAATGTGCCGAACCGAAACTTCACCCATCCATGTCCTTAGCAGGGTTAGCCAGTTCAGCGTGCCCTCTACAACTCTCACCAACGTCTACAGATGCACCATAGAAAGTATTTTATCAAGATGCATCACAGCTTGGTTTAGGAACAGCTCCACACAAGAACGCAAGAAATTGCTGCGAATTGTCCAGACCATCACACAAAGCAACCTCCCATATATTAACTCAGTTTATAAACCACGCCGCCTCGGCAAGGCCAGCAGCATAATCAAGGACGAGTCGCACCCTTGCCACTCCTGCTTCTCCTCTCTCCCATTATGCAAAATGTATAGAAGTGTGAAAATGCACACCTCCAGTTTCAGGGACAGCGTCTTCCCAGCTGTTATCAGGCAACGGAATCATCCCACCACAACGAGAAAGCAGTGCTGAACTACTATCTACCTCTTTGTTGACCCTCGGACTATCGGATTTTGCAGGCTTTACTTTGCACTGAACGTTATCCCCTTATCATGTATCTATACTCTGTAAATGGCTCGGCTGTAATGATGTATTTTGTTTCCACTGACTGGGTAGCACGCAACAAAATCTTTTCACGGTACCTCGGTACACGTGACAATAAACTGCACTGAACTGACATACTCAACTAGATTTCTCCAGAGGTGTAGCCTGACTCGCATTGGATATTGATTGTGTGTGACAGTGCGAGTGTGCGAGTCCGTGCAAGAGTGTGTTAGCACGTGTGTGCGAGTGTGAATGTGTGAGATTGTGCAAATGAGTCGGTGTGTGTGTGTGTGTGTGTGTATGCGTTAGTGTATGCGGTTGCAGGAATTTCAATGATTCAATGATACTTTATTTTCACGTACCCAGGTAGAGTGAAATGCTTAGTTTTGCAGGCAACCCGGTAACATCATGTCGCAGACCTCACCTAGGCGGTACACAAGTGTCGCCACATTTCGACACCGACAAAGTTACAAACGCTCCCTGCCGCCGCACGGCGGGTCGCCCCTTCGTTCTCGGCGGCCTTCCTCGCTCTCCGACGGTCCACCTCGCTCTCTGCGGTTCCTCGCGGCTCCCACCTCGCTCCCGAGGCGTGGTTCCCATCGCCATTCTCGGTGGGCGAGCCGGGCCGATCGGGCCGACTGAAGGGATTGGCCCCGTCACCGGGAACACTCCCGGCCACGCTGCGCTGCGCTGCTCAACGCGAACATCCAAGGATACACTCAATCCCAAAATGTGCACGTTTGCATGCGGGTCTGCGTGTGAGAGAGCGGTAGAGTATGTAAGAGTGCCTATATTTGTGTGTGTGTGTGTGTGTTTGTGCGTGTGCGTGTGAGTGCATCACTGTGGTGTAGTACTGATGGAATAACATATTGTATGGTAGTACTGATGGAGTGACATGCTCCAGTGTTGTACTGATGGAGTGTAACACTGTGGAGTAGTACTGGTTTAATGACGTACTGTGGGGGTGTATTGATGGAATGACACAATGTGGAGTAGCACGGATGTAATAGCACAGTCTGTTGGAGTGACGCAGTAATACTGATGGACTGACACGCTGTGCGGTAGTACTGTTGCGATCAAAAACTGTGGTGAAATAGTGATGGAGTTACACGCTATGGAGTCGCAGCGATGGGTTAGAACACCGTGGGGTAATGCGGATGGAATGGCAGATTTGAGGTAGTCCTGATGGTGTGAAACACTTTGGGGAGTACTGATGGAAGACAAAACTGCGGAGAGTACTGATGGAGTGACACGTTCTAGGGTTGCACTGGAGTGACATGATGTGGGGCAGTACCGATGTAGTGTAACAATATGGAGTTGTATTGATGCAGTGAGACACTGTGTGGTTTCACCGACGGAGTGACACACTGAGCGGTAGTACTATGGGGATGACAAACTGTGGTGTAGTACTAATGCTGTGACACACTGTTTGGTAATACTGATGGAATGACACAATTTGTGGCCCTTATGGAGTGACCCACTGGGATAGTCCTGATTGAATGATAAACATCGGGTAGTGCTAATGGCGTGAGACATTGTGGGGAAATAATAATAGAGTGAAACTGTGGGGAATTACTAATGGAGTGAGACAGTGAGATAGGGCTGATGGTGTGACATACTGTGGGGAATAATGATGGAGTGACACTGCAAGGAAGTACTGATGGTTGACACTGTGGGTAGTACTGATGGAGTGACACGCTGCGTGGTAGTACTGATGGAGTAATAATGGATTGTTCTGATGGAGTGTTGCACGCTGGCGTAGTACTGATGCAATGATAACCCGTGTGATATTCCTGATGGTGCGATGCTCAATGGGGAGGCACTGATGGAGTGGCACAGTGTAGGGTAGTACAGATAGAGTAACAAACTATATTTTATTACTGATGCAGTGGCACACTGTGGGCAGTGCTGGTGGAGTGACACATTTTGTGGTAGTACTGATGGAATGGCACACTATGTGGCAGTACTGACGCAATAGCATACTGTGGGAGAGTACTGATTGTGTGATACCCTGCGGTGTAGTACTGTTGGATAGACATATACCAGAGTAATACTGGTGGATTGAAACACTGTGGGGTAGTACTGATGGAAGGACTCATTGTGTAGTACTGATGGAGTGACACACCGTTGGATAGTACTGATAGAGTGACACAGTTTGGTGTATTATTGATAGAGCGACACAGTGTGCGGTTGTACTGATGGAGGAACAAGCGATATGGTAGTACTGATGTCGTGGCACACTGTCGGATAGTATTAATGGTGTGAAACTAAATTGGGCGGTACTGATGTAATGATACATTATAGTACTGATGGAAGGACTCAAAGTGTAGTTCTGATGGAGTGACACATTGGGGGAGAACTGATGGAATGACGCACTGTGGGATAGTACTGTTGGAATAACTATCCATTTGCTAGTACTGATGCAAGGGCATTATATGGGATAGTACCGAATGAATGACACGTTGTGATGCAGTAATGATGGAGTAGTGTTGAAGTAATGGCACATTCTGGGGTAGTTCTGATGGGGTGACACACTGTGCGGTAGTACAGTTGTGACATAATGTGGGATGGGATTGATGGAGTGACACTGTGCGGTAGCACTGATGGAGTGACGCACTGTAGGGTAGTACTGGTGTAATGGTATACTGTTGAATAGTACTGATGGAGTGCCCCATCTACACTAGTCCCACCTGCCCACACTGACCAACATGCCCCATCTACACTAGTCCCACCTGCCCACACCGACCAACATGCCCCATCTACACTAGTCCCACCTGCCCACACAGACCAACATGCCCCATCTACACTAGTCCCACATGCCCACACTGACCAACATGCCCCATCTACACTAGTCCCACCTGCCCACACCGGCCAACATGCCCCATCTACACTAGTCCCACATGCCCACACTGACCAACATGCCCCATCTACACTAGTCCCACCTGCCCACACCGTCCAACATGCCCCATCTACACTAGTCCCACCTGCCCACACCGGCCAACATGCCCCATCTACACTAGTCCCACCCGCCCACACAGACCAACATGTGCTAGGAGGATGCTAGGAGGCTGCAGAGTGACTTGGATAGATTAGGTGAGTGGGCAAATGCATGGCAGATGCAATATAATGTGGATAAATGTGATGTTATCCACTTTGGCGGCAAGAACAGGAAAGCAGAGTATTACCTGAATGGTGACCGATTGGGAGAAGGGGAGATGCAACGTGACCTGGGTGTCATGGTGCACCAGTCATTGAAAGCAAGCATGCAGGTGCAGCAGGCAGTGAAGAAAGTGAATGGTATGTTGGCATTCATAGCAAGAGGATTTGAGTATAGGAGCAGGGAGGTTCTGCTGCAGTTGTACAAGGCCTTGGTGAGACCGCACCTGGAGTATTGTGTGCAGTTTTGGTCTCCTAACCTGAGGAAATACTTTCTTGCCTTAGAGGGAGTACAGAGAAGGTTCACCAGATTGATCCCTGGGATGGTGGGACTTTCATATGAGGAAAGACTGGATAGACTGGGCTTATACTCGCTGGAATTTAGAAGACTGAGGGGGGATCTTATAGAAACATATAAAATTCTTAAGGGGTTGGAGAGGCTAGATGCGGGAAGATTGTTCCCGATGTTGGGGGAGTCCAGAACCAGGGGTCACAGCTTAAGGATCAGGGGGGAGTCTTTTAGGACCGAGATGAGAAAACATTTCTTCACACAGAGAGTGGTGAGTCTGTGGAATTCTCTGCCACAGAAGGTAGTTGAGGCCAGTTCATTGGCTATATTTAAGAGTTAGATGTGGCCCTTTTTGCTAAAGGGATCAGGGGGTATGGAGAGAAGGCAGGTACAGGCTACTGAGCTGGATGATCAGCCATGATCATATTGAATGGCGGTGCAGGCTCGAAGGGCTGAATGGCCTACTCCTGCACCAATTTTCTATGTTTCTAACATGCCCCATCTACACTAGTCCCACCTGCCCACACCGCCCAACATGCCCCATCTACACTAGTCCCACCTGCCCACACCGGCCAACATGCCCCATCTACACTAGTCCCACCTGCCCACACCGGCCAACATGCCTGTTTATAATTTAAAGCTCGTAGCTTATTGATAAATTTATAAATTATAGCTCGCAGTTTTTTGATAAATGTATAAATCAAAGCTCGTAGCTTTTTGAGTTTGTTTGTGTGTGTGTGAATCTCTCTCTCTCTCTCCTCTCTCTCCCCTTCCCTCTCTCTCTCCCCCTCCTCTCTCTCCACCTCTTGCTATTAAAAGATATTTTATAAATGAAAGCTCGTAGCTTTTTGATAAATTTATAAATTAAAGCTCGTAGCTTTTTGATAAATTTATTTTATTTGATAAATTCCACTGGAATTCTCTGCCAGTGGAACTCTCTGCCACAGAAGGTAGTTGAGGCCAGTTCATTGGCTATATTTAAGAGGGAGTTGGATGTGGCCCTTGTGGCTAAAGGGATCAGGGGGTATGGAGAGAAGGCAGGTACAGGATACTGAGCTGGATGATCAGCCATGATCATATTGAATGGCGGTGCGTACAGGCTCGAAGGGCCGAATGGCCTACTCCTGCACCTATTTTCTATGTTTCTGTTTCTTTAAATTAAAGCTCGTAGCTTTTTGAGTTTGTTTGTACGTGGGTGAATCTCTCTCTCTCCACCTCTCTCTCCCTCCCTCCCCATCTCACCCTCCCTCCCTCTCTCTCTCTCTCTCCCTCCCTCCCTCCCTCCCTCCCTCCCTCCCTTTCTCAAACTCTCCAAAACTATATATTTTTTAAAAATCTCCACTTTATTCCAGAGCTCAGGGCTACACAATAGAAGCAATTATCACATTGGAGTAACCAGACATGAAGGCAGCTTCGGCCCTTGTTTTACATTCACACCTCCGAGAATGTGTACTGCAAAAGCCAGCACAGACAGACAGACGAGTTGTTTGCAAAGATACCTGAGGACAGGGAATGTAGCTAGTTTTAAATCTGTGACAGAGAGTTTGAATCTGGCTATTGAACCTCTGGCAGAACTAATAAGATCAGATTCAGACATTAAAGGATTTAAAGTTAATCAGGAAGATCACAAAATTACTTTATTTGCAGATGATGTCCTAATTTGTCTTACTAGACCATTGGAATCCTTAAGAAAATTATATTTCAGATTGGAAGAATACGGGAAAGTATCAGGATATAAAATTAATAAAGATAAAACTGAAATAATGCCTCTTTTTGAAGGCAATTATGACCAATGTAAAAGAAAAAGTCAGTTTAAATGGCAAAAAGAAGGCATTAAGTACTTAGGAGTTAAAGTAGATAATAAGTTAAATAATTTGTATAAATTAAATTATAAACCATTAATAAAAAAAATAGATGAGGACCTGAAGAAATGGATGAATCTTCCAATTACATTGCTAGGGAGAGTGAACTGTATTAAGATGAATATTTTTCCGAGGATACAGTATTTATTCCAAACACTGCCTATACCTTTGCCAAATAAATTTTTTCAAGAATTGAACAAAATTGTGAGGAATTTTCTTTGGAAAGGTAAAATGCCAAGAGTGTCTCTGGAAAAATTAACATGGAAATTTGAATTAGGTGGACTGCAATTACCAAATTTTAAAAATTATTATCTGGCAGCACAAATGAGTTTTATTTCATCCTTTTATCAAGAGGGTGGAAAAACAGCATGGGTTAAAATTGAAATGGATAAAATAAAAGAGTTATGTCCAGAAGAATTTATATATAAATGGGAAGCGAAGCTATTAGTTAAGGATAAAGAGTCACCTTTGCTAAAACATTTAATTAATACATTGTTGAAAACTGTTAAAGTTAATGATAAAAGATTTGTTTTAACAGCTAAAACTCCATTAGTAAAAAATAGATTATTGCCGTTTGCTTGGAATAATCAAATATTCCCTTCTGGGAACAGAAGGGTATTATAAATATAGGAGATTGCTATGAAGGAAATAACTTTTTGACATTTTCTCAATTGAGAAAAATATATCAAATTCCAGGGAATAGTATTTTTTTCTATTATCAATTACAATCTTTTTTAAGGGAAAAGTTAGGTCATTCAATGTCTCTATTTCAGATTAAAGGAATTGAAACCCTGATTCAGGGAAAGGGAATAAAAAAAATTATATCATCAATGTATAAATTATTACAAGAATCTAGTCCAAAGATAGGAATTCAAAAATCAAGACAAAGATGGGAAACAGATCTTAATATTATCATTGATGAACCAAGTTGGGAAAGATTGTGTTTAGATAGTATGAAAAATACTATTAATGTGAGATATAGTTCAGTACAATATAATTTTTTACATCAACTATATTTAACCCCGAAAAAATTAAACAATTTAAAACCAAACTCATCTGAAATTTGTTTTAGATGCAACCAAGATGTGGGTACTTTTTTACACTCCACATGGGCATATCAGAAGGCAACTCCTTTTTGGAAAGACCTAAAACATTTTTTGGAACAATTGATGAATAAGATCATACCATTGGATTCAAGGTTGTTTTTATTGGGAGATACAAAAGGAATATTACCAAAGCTAATTTTAGATAAACATCAGGAAAGATTTCTCAAAATAGCAATAGCAGTAGCAAAAAAATGTGTAGCGGTCACTTGGAAAGATCAAAATGAAATAAGATTTGAAAGATGGTATGCAGAAATGTGTAGTTGTATCCCATTAGAAAAAGCTACTTATAATCTGAGAAATGGATATGACTTCTTCTTGAAGGTGTGGAACCCATTCATTTTAAAGCTAGGATTAAGAATTGGAAATATTTAAATTCAGGATTGTTTTGATACCTTTAATAAGAATTTAATAAGAAATTACCCGGAAGTGTCTCATTCTGGACTCCAGGTTTCTTTCTTTCTCTCTTTCTTTTTCTTTTTCTTTTTCCTTCTTTTTAACTGGGGGGGTGGGGGAAGGGGGTGGTGGTGAGAGGGGAGATAATACAGAACAATACATGTATAATCGAACACTGAAAAAGTCTGGTCTACCCCAACAGCTGCTGACGACCTTCTACCGCTGCACCATAGAGAGCATCCTAACGCATGGCATCCCTGTGTGGTACCTCAGCTGCACGGAGGCAGAAAGGAAAGCTCTACAGCGGGTAGTCCATAGAGCTCAGAGGGCCATCGGAACACAGCTACCAGACTTGGAGGGCATCTACAACACACGATGCCTCAGAAAAGCCACCAGCATCCACAAAGACTCTTCACACCCCTGCAACAGTCTGTTCGAACTCCTTCCATCGGGCAGACGATACAAGGCCTTCTACGCCCGCACCTCCAGACTCAGGAACAGCTTCATCCCCAGGGCCATAGCTGCTATGAACCGGTCCTGCTGAGCCGGATGGCCACAACGCATAGATCAACTTGCACTTTACCCTGTCCAAAACTGTTACAACTGTTTTGTTTCGTTGGGTTGCTGCTGTCTAAATTACCTAAATTATTGCATCGTATGGGAGGCGCATTCCCAATCTCGTTGTACCCCTGGGTACAATGACAATAAAGATATATTGTATTGTATTGTATTGTATAATGTAGTTATTATTGCTTACTATGAAATGTAACTTGTATGAGTTCTGTTAAAACTTAAATAAAATTTATTAAATAAAAAATTAAAAAAGAGAGTTTGAATCTGTGGGATTCTCTGCCTCAGAGGGCAGTGGGGGCCAATTCTCTGAATACATTCAAGAGAGAGCTAGATAGAACTCTTAAGGATAGCGGAGTCAGGGGTATGGGGAGAAGGCAGGAACGGGGTACTGATTGAGAATGATCAGCCATGATCACATTGAATGGCGGTGCATACAGGCTCGAAGGGCCGAATGGCCTCCTCCTGCACCTATTGTCTATTGAAACATACAGAATAGTGAAAGGCTTGAATAGAGTGGATGTGGAGAGGATGTTTCCACTAGTGGGAGAGTCTAGGACTAGTCATAGCCTCAGAATTAAAGGACAGAGAGTCCTTTAGGAAGGAGATGAGGAGAGATTTCTTTAGTCAGAGGGTGGTGAATCTGTGGGATTCTTTGCCACAGAAGGCTGTGGAGGACAAGTCGGTGGATATTTGTAAGACAGAGATAGATAGATTCTGAATTAGTACAGGTGTCAGAGGTTATGGGGAGAAGGCAGGAGAATGGGGTTGGGAGAGAGAGATAGGTCAGCCATGATTGAATGGCAGAGTAGACCTGATGGGCCGAATGGCCCAATTCTACTCCTATCATGATAACGGCGAGCCGAGGCCTAGCTGGTGGAGATTGGTGACGAGCTTGGTGGGAGATGAGCGTGTTTGAAGGCAGAGCTAGAGTCAATGAGTAGCATCCTCGCGTACGTGCCCTGTCTCTCCAGGTGAGTCAGGACAGTGCGAAGAGCCAGACAGATGGCGTCCTCTGTGGATGTGTTTGCACATTGACGCGAGTCCAGTGAGTCAGTGATGCTGGATTTGATGTGTGAGAGGGCCAGCCTTTCAAAGCACTTCTGGATAAATGTGAGGTTGTCCACTTTGGTGGCAAGAACGGGAAAGCAGACTATTATCTGAATGGTGGCCGATTAGGAGAAGGGGAGATGCAACGAGACCTGGGTGTCGTGGTGCACCAGTCATTGAAAGTAGGCATGCAGGTGCAGCGGGCAGTGGAGAAAGCCAATGGTATGTTGGCATTCATAGGGAGGGGATTTGAGTATAGGAGCAGGGAGGTTCTGCTGCAGTCGTACAGGGCCCTGGTGAGACCGCACCTGGAGTATTGCGTACAGTTTTGGTCTCCTAGTTTGAGGAAAGACATTCTTGCCATGGAGGGAGTACAGAGAAGGTTCACCAGATTGATTCCTGGGATGGCAGGACTTTCATATGAAGATAGACTGGATAGACTCGGCTTGTACTCGCTGGAATTTAGAAGATTGAGGGGAGAAACGTACAAAATTCTTAAGGGGTCGGACAGGCTAGATGCGGGAAGATTGTTCCCGATGTTGGGGAAGTCCAGAACCAGGGGTCACAGTTTAAGGATAAAGGGGAAGTCTTTTAGATGAGAACTTTTTTTTCACACAGAGAGTGGGTACTGATTGAGAACGATCAGCCGCGATCACATTGAATGGCGGTGCGTACAGGCTCGAAGGGCCGAATGGCCTCCTCCTGCACCTATTGTGAGAGAGAGGAGGGGGAGAGAGAGATGGAAGGGGAGCCAGCAAGCAAGGACAAACATTGACACAAAGAAACAGTGAGCACATGTGGCGGCCATTTTGTTGAAATAAACAGTGAGCACATGTGGCCCTTCATAAGCCCACAACTTCCCCAAGGCTCAGCGATCCCACCAATTATCAATTAGCAGCCCGCCCGATGGGCGACATTGTCCACACCCAGTCTCCACCTCTTGCTATTAAAAGATATTTTATAAATTAAAGCTCGTAGCTTTTTGAGGTATAAAATATCTTTTTAATAACAAGATTAAATAGCTCTCCCCCTTCTCTTTCCCCTCCTCTCTCTCTCCCTCTCTCTCTCCCCCTCCTCTCTCTCCCCCTCCTCTCTCTCTCCCCCTCCTCTCTCCCCCCCTCCTCTCTCTCCCCCTCCTCTCTCTCCCCCTCCTCTCTCTTCCCCTCCTCTCTCCCTCCCTCACTCCATCCCTCCCTCTCTCCCTCCCTCCCTCTCTCTCCCCCAAACAAAAAACTATGAGCTTTAATTTATAAAATATCTTTTAATAGCAAGAGGTGGATAGCCATCATGCCCCATCTACACTAGTCCCACCCGCCCACACCGTCCATCATGCCCCATCTACACTAGTCCCACCTGCCCACACTGACCAACATGCCCCATCTACACTAGTCCCACCAGCCCACACTGACCAACATGCCCCATCTACACTAGTCCCACCCGCCCACACCGTCCATCATGCCCCATCTACACTAGTCCCACCTGCCCACACTGACCAACATGCCCCATCTACACTAGTCCCACCTGCCCACACTGACCAACATGCCCCATCTACACTAGTCCCACCTGCCCACACCGTCCATCATGCCCCATCTACACTAGTCCCACCTGCCCACACTGACCAACATGCCCCATCTACACTAGTCCCACCTGCCCACACCGTCCATCATGCCCCATCTACACTAGTCCCACCTGCCCACACTGACCAACATGCCCTATCTACACTAGTCCCACCCGCCCACACCGACCAACATGCCCCATCTACACTAGTCCCACCTGCCCACACCGGCCAACATGCCTGTTTATAATTTAAAGCTCGTAGCTTATTGATAAATTTATAAATTATAGCTCGCAGTTTTTTGATAAATTTATAAATCAAAGCTCGTAGCTTTTTGAGTTTGTTTGTGTGTGTGTGAATCTCTCTCTCTCTCTCCTCTCTCTCCCCTTCCCTCTCTCTCTCCCCCTCCTCTCTCTCCACCTCTTGCTATTAAAAGATATTTTATAAATGAAAGCTCGTAGCTTTTTGATAAATTTATAAATTAAAGCTCGTAGCTTTTTGATAAATTTATTTTATTTGATAAATTCCACTGGAATTCTCTGCCAGTGGAACTCTCTGCCACAGAAGGTAGTTGAGGCCAGTTCATTGGCTATATTTAAGAGGGAGTTGGATGTGGCCCTTGTGGTTAAACGGATCAGGGGGTATGGAGAGAAGGCAGGTACAGGATACTGAGCTGGATGATCAGCCATGATCATATTGAATGGCGGTGCGTACAGGCTCGAAGGGCCGAATGGCGTACTCCTGCACCTATTTTCTATGTTTCTGTTTCTATAAATTAAAGCTCGTAGCTTTTTGAGTTTGTTTGTACTTGGATGAATCTCTCTCTCTCCCCCTCTCTCTCCCTCCCTCCCCATCTCACCCTCCCTCCCTCTCTCTCTCTCCCTCCCTCCCTCCCTCCCTCCCTCCCTCCCTCCCTCCCTTTCTCAAACTCTCCAAAACTAAATATTTTTTTTAAATCTCCACTTTCTTCCAGAGCTCAGGGCTACACAATAGAAGCAATTATCACATTGGAGTAACCAGACATGAAGGCAGCTTCGGCCCTTGTTTTACATTCACACCTCCGAGAATGTGTACTGCAAAAGCCAGCACAGACAGACAGACGAGTTGTTTGCAAAGATACCTGAGGATAGGGAATGTAGCTAGTTTTAAATCTGGGACAGAGAGTTTGAATCTGGCTATTGAACCTCTGGCAGAACTAATAAGGTCAGATTCAGACATTAAAGGATTTAAAGTTAATCAGGAAGATCACAAAATTACTTTATTTGCAGATGATGTCCTAATTTGTCTTACTAGACCATTGGAATCCTTAAGAAAATTATATTTCAGATTGGAAGAATACGGGAAAGTATCAGGATATAAAATTAATAAAGATAAAACTGAAATAATGCCTCTTTTTGAAGGCAATTATGACCAATGTAAAAGAGAAAGTCAGTTTAAATGGCAAAAAGAAGGCATTAAGTACTTAGGAGTTAAAGTAGATAATAAGTTAAATAATTTGTATAAATTAAATTATAAACCATTAATAAAAAAAATAGATGAGGACCTGAAGAAATGGATGAATCTTCCAATTACATTGCTAGGGAGAGTGAACTGTATTAAGATGAATATTTTTCCGAGGATACAGTATTTATTCCAAACACTGCCTATACCTTTGCTAAATAATTTTTTTCAAGAATTGAACAAAATTGTGAGGAATTTTCTTTGGAAAGGTAAAATGCCAAGAGTGTCTCTGGAAAAATTAACATGGAAATTTGAATTAGGTGGACTGCAATTACCAAATTTTAAAAATTATTATCTGGCAGCACAAATGAGTTTTATTTCATCCTTTTATCAAGAGGGTGGAAAAACAGCATGGGTTAAAATTGAAATGGATAAAATAAAAGAGTTATGTCCAGAAGAATTTATATATAAATGGGAAGCGAAGCTATTAGTTAAGGATAAAGAGTCACCTTTGCTAAAACATTTAATTAATACATTGTTGAAAACTGTTAAAGTTAATGATAAAAGATTTGTTTTAACAGCTAAAACTCCATTAGTAAAAAATAGATTATTGCCGTTTGCTTGGAATAATCAAATACTACAAGTCTGGGAACAGAAGGGTATTAAACATATCGGAGATTGCTATGAAGGAAATAACTTTTTGACATTTTCTCAATTGAGAAATAAATATCAAATTCCAGGGAATAGTATTTTTTTCTATTATCAATTACAATCTTTTTTAAGGGAAAAGTTAGGTCATTCAATGTCTCTATTTCAGATTAAAGGAATTGAATCCTTGATTCAGGGCAAGGGAATAAATTTTTTTATATCATCAATGTATAAATTATTACAAAAATCTAGTCGAAAGATAGGAATTCAAAAATCAAGACAAAGATGGGAAACAGATCTTAATATTATCATTGATGAACCAAGTTGGGAAAGATTGTGTTTAGATAGTATGAAAAATACTATTAATGTGAGATATAGTTTAGTACAATATAATTTTTTACATCAACTATATTTAACCCCGAAAAAATTAACCAATTTAAAACCCACATAAGAGTGGGTACTGATTGAGAACGATCAGCCGCGATCACATTGAATGGCGGTGCGTACAGGCTCGAAGGGCCGAATGGCCTCCTCCTGCACCTATTGTGAGAGAGAGGAGGGGGAGAGAGAGAGGGAAGGGGAGCCAGCAAGCAAGGACAAATATTGACACAAAGAAACAGTGAGCACATGTGGCGGCCATTTAGTTGAAATAAACAGTGAGCACATGTGGCCCTTCATAAGCCCACAACTTCCCCAAGGCTCAGCGATCCCAACAATTATCAATTAGCAGCCCGCCCAACGGGTGACATTGTCCACACCCAGTCTCCACCTCTTGCTATTAAAAGATATTTTATCAATTAAAGCTCGTAGCTTTTTGAGGTATAAAATATCTTTTTAATAACAAGATTAAATAGCTCTCCCCTTCTCTTTCCCCTCCTCTCTCTCTCCCCCTCTCTCTCCCCCTCCTCTCTCTCTCCCCCTCCTCTCTCTTCCCCTCCTCTCTCCCTCCCTCACCCCATCCCTCCCTCTCTCCCTCCCTCCCTCTCTCTCCCCCAAACAAAAAACTATGAGCTTTAATTTATAAAATATCTTTTAATTGCAAGAGGTGGATAGCCATCATGCCCCATCTACACTAGTCCCACCCGCCCACACCGTCCATCATGCCCCATCTACACTAGTCCCACCCGCCCACACTGACCAACATGCCCCATCTACACTAGTCCCACCTGCCCACACCGGCCAACATGCCCCATCTACACTAGTCCCACCCGCCCACACCGTCCATCACGCCCCATCTACACTAGTCCCACCTGCACACACCGTCCAACATGCCCCATCTACACTAGTTCCACCTACCCACACTGACCAACATGCCCCATCTACACTAGTCCCACCTGCCCACACCGTTGAACATGCCCCATCTACACCAGTCCCTCCCGCCCACACTGACCAACATGCCCCATCTACACTAGTCCCACCTGCACACACCGTCCAACATGCCCCATCTACACTAGTTCCACCTGCCCACACTGACCAACATGCCCCATCTACACCAGTCCCACCCGCCCACACTGACCAACATGCCCCATCTACACTAGTCCCACCTGCCCACACCGTCCAACATGCCCCATCTACACTAGTCCCACCTGCCCACACTGACCAACATGCCCCATCTCCACCAGTCACACCCGCCCACACCGACCAACATGCCCCATCTACACTAGTCCCACCTGCCCACACCGTCCAACATGCCCCATCTACACTAGTCCCACCCGCCCACACTGACCAACATGCCCCATCTACACTAGTCCCACCCGCCCACACCGTCCAACATGCCCCATCTACACTAGTCCCACCTGCCCACACTGACCAACATGCCCCATCTACACTAGTCCCACCCGCCCACACTGACCAACATGCCCCATCTACACTAGTCCCACCCGCCCACACTGACCAACATGCCCCATCTACACTAGTCCCACCCGCCCACACCGTCCAACATGCCCCATCTACACTAGTCCCACCTGCCCACACTGACCAACATGCCCCATCTACACTAGTCCCACCCGCCCACACAGACCAACATGCCCCATCTACACTAGTCCCACCCGCCCACACTGACCAACATGTGCTAGGAGGATGCTAGGAGGCTGCAGAGTGACTTGGATAGATTAGGCGAGTGGGCAAATGCATGGCAGATGCAATATAATGTGGATAAATGTGATGTTATCCACTTTGGCGGCAAGAACAGGAAAGCAGAGTATTACCTGAACGGTGACCGATTGGGAGAAGGGGAGATGCAACGTGACCTGGGTGTCATGGTGCACCAGTCATTGAAAGCATGCATGCAGGTGCAGCAGGCAGTGAAGAAAGTGAATGGTATGTTGGCATTCATAGCAAGAGGATTTGAGTTTAGGAGCAGGGAGGTTCTGCTGCAGTTGTACAAGGCCTTGGTGAGACCGCACCTGGAGTGTTGTGTGCAGTTTTGGTCTCCTAACCTGAGGAAAGACTTTCTTGCCTTAGAGGGAGTACAGAGAAGGTTCACCAGATTGATCCCTGGGATGGCAGGACTTTCATATGAGGAAAGACTGGATAGACTGGGCTTATACTCGCTGGAATTTAGAAGACAGAGGGGGGATCTTATAGAAACATATAAAATTCTTAAGGGGTTGGAGAGGCTAGATGCGGGAAGATTGTTCCCGATGTTGGGGGAGTCTACAACCAGGGGTCACAGCTTAAGGATAAGGGGGAAGTCTTTTAGGACCGAGATGAGAAAACATTTCTTCACACAGAGAGTGGTGAATCTGTGGAATTCTCTGCCACAGAAGGTAGTTGAGGCCAGTTCATTGGCTATATTTAAGAGTTAGATGTGGCCCTTTTTGCTAAAGGGATCAGGGGGTATGGAGAGAAGGCAGGTACAGGCTACTGAGCTGGATGATCAGCCATGATCATATTGAATGGCGGTGCAGGCTCGAAGGGCCGAATGGCCTACTCCTGCACCTATTTTCTATGTTTCTAACATGCCCCATCTACACTAGTCCCACCTGCCCACACCGCCCAACATGCCCCATCTACACTAGTCCCACCTGCCCACACCGCCCAACATGCCCCATCTACACAAGTCCCACCTGCCCACACCGGCCAACATGCCCCATCTACACTAGTCCCACCTTCCCACACCGGCCAACATGCCCCATCTACACTAGTCCCACCTGCCCACACAGACCAACATGCCCCATCTACACTAGTCCCACCTGCCCACACCGACCAACATGCCCCATCTACACTAGTCCCACCTGCCCACACCGACCAACATGCCCCATCTACACTAGTCCCACCTGCCCACACCGACCAACATGTCCCATCTACACTAGTCCCACCTGCCCATACCGACCAACATGCCCCATCTACACTAGTCCCACCTGCCCACACCGGCCAACATGCCCCATCTACACTAGTCCCAACCGCCCACACAGACCAACATGCCCCATCTACACTAGTTCCACCTGCCCACACCAGCCATCATGCCCCATCTACACTAGTCCCACCCGCCCACACAGACCAACATGACCCATCTACACTAGTCCCACCTGCCCACACCGGCCAACATGCCCCATCTACACTAGTCCCACCTGCCCACACCGACCAACATACCCCATCTACACTAGTCCCACCTGCCCACACCGGCCAACATGCCTGTTTATAATTTAAAGCTCGTAGCTTTTTGATAAATTTATTTTATTTGATAAATTCCACTGGAATTCTCTGCCAGTGGAACTCTCTGCCACAGAAGGTAGTTGAGGCCAGTTCATTGGCTATATTTAAGAGGGAGTTGGATGTGGCCCTTGTGGCTGAAGGGATCAGGGGGTATGGAGAGAAGGCAGGTACAGGATACTGAGCTGGATGATCAGCCATGATCATATTGAATGGCGGTGCGTACAGGCTCGAAGGGCCGAATGGACTACTCCTGCACCTATTTTCTATGTTTCTGTTTCTATAAATTAAAGCTCGTAGCTTTTTGAGTTTGTTTGTACGTGGGTGAATCTCTCTCTCTCCCCCTCTCTCTCCCTCCCTCCCCATCTCACCCTCCCTCCCTCCCTCCCTCTCTCTCTCTCCCTCCCTCCCTCCCTCCCTCCCTCCCTCCCTTTCTCAAACTCTCCAAAACTATATATTTAAAAAAAATCTCCACTTTATTCCAGAGCTCAGGGCTACACAATAGAAGCGATTATCACATTGGAGTAACCAGACATGAAGGCAGCTTCGGCCCTTGTTTTACATTCACACCTCCGAGAATGTGTACTGCAAAAGCCAGCACAGACAGACAGACGAGTTGTTTGCAAAGATACATGAGGACAGGGAATGTAGCTAGTTTTAAATCTGGGACAGAGAGTTTGAATCTGGCTATTGAACCTCTGGCAGAACTAATAAGATCAGATTCAGACATTAAAGGATTTAAAGTTAATCAGGAAGATCACAAAATTACTTTATTTGCAGATGATGTCCTAATTTGTCTTACTAGACCATTGGAATCCTTAAGAAAATTATATTTCAGATTGGAAGAATACGGGAAAGTATCAGGATATAAAATTAATAAAGATAAAACTGAAATAATGCCTCTTTTTGAAGGCAATTATGACCAATGTAAAAGAGAAAGTCAGTTTAAATGGCAAAAAGAAGGCATTAAGTACTTAGTAGTTAAAGTAGATAATAAGTTAAATAATTTGTATAAATTAAATTATAAACCATTAATAAAAAAAATAGATGAGGACCTGAAGAAATGGATGAATCTTCCAATTACATTGCTAGGGAGAGTGAACTGTATTAAGATGAATATTTTTCCGAGGATACAGTATTTATTCCAAACACTGCCTATACCTTTGCCAAATAATTTTTTTCAAGAATTGAACAAAATTGTGAGGAATTTTCTTTGGAAAGGTAAAATGCCAAGAGTGTCTCTGGAAAAATTAACATGGAAATTTGAATTAGGTGGACTGCAATTACCAAATTTTAAAAATTATTATCTGGCAGCACAAATGAGTTTTATTTCATCCTTTTATCAAGAGGGTGGAAAAACAGCATGGGTTAAAATTGAAATGGATAAAATAAAAGAGTTATGTCCAGAAGAATTTATGTATAAATGGGAAGCGAAGCTATTAGTTAAGGATTAAAGAGTCACCTTTGCTAAAACATTTAATTAATACATTGTTGAAAACAGTTAAAGTTAATGATAAAAGATTTGTTTTAACAGCTAAAACTCCATTAGTAAAAAATAGATTATTGCCGTTTGCTTGGAATAATCAAATACTACAAGTCTGGGAACAGAAGGGTATTAAACATATAGGAGATTGCTATGAAGGAAATAACTTTTTGACATTTTCTCAATTGAGAAATAAATATCAAATTCCAGGGAATAGTATTTTTTTCTATTATCAATTACAATCTTTTTTAAGGGAAAAGTTAGGTCATTCAATGTCTCTATTTCAGATTAAAGGAATTGAATCCTTGATTCAGGGCAAGGGAATAAAAAAAATTATATCATCAATGTATAAATTATTACAAAAATCTGGTCGAAAGATAGGAATTCAAAAATCAAGACAAAGATGGGAAACAGATCTTAATATTATCATTGATGAACCAAGTTGGGAAAGATTGTGTTTAGATAGTATGAAAAATACTATTAATGTGAGATATAGTTTAGTACAATATAATTTTTTACATCAACTATATTTAACCCCGAAAAAATTAACCAATTTAAAACCCACATAAGAGTGGGTACTGATTGAGAACGATCAGCCGCGATCACATTGAATGGCGGTGCGTACAGGCTCGAAGGACCGAATGGCCTCCTCCTGCACCTATTGTGAGGGAGAGGAGGGGGAGAGAGAGAGGGAAGGGGAGCTAGCAAGCAAGGACAAACATTGACACAAAGAAACAGCGAGCACATGTGGCGGCCATTTTGTTGAAATAAACAGTGAGCACATGTGGCCCTTCATAAGCCCACAACTTCCCCAAGGCTCAACGATCCCACCAATTATCAATTAGCAGCCCGCCCAACGGGCGACATTGTCCACATCCAGTCTCCACCTCTTGCTATTAAAAGATATTTTATAAATTAAAGCTCGTAGCTTTTTGAGGCATAAAATATCTTTTTAATAACAAGATTAAATAGCTCTCCCCCTTCTCTTTCCCCTCCTCTCTCTCTCCCCCTCTCTCTCCCCCTCCTCTCTCTCCCCCTCCTCTCTCTTCCCCTCCTCTCTCCCTCCCTCACCCCATCCCTCCCTCTCTCCCTCTCTCTCCCCCAAACAAAAAACTATGAGATTTAATTTATAAAATATCTTTTCATAGCAAGAGGTGGATAGCCATCATGCCCCATCTACACTAGTCCCACCCGCCCACACCGTCCATCATGCCCCTTCTACACTAGTCCCACCTGCCCACACTGACCAACATGCCCCATCTACACTAGTCCCACCCGCCCACACTGACCATCATGCCCCATCTACACTAGTCCCACCCGCCCACACCGTCCAACATGCCCCATCTACACTAGTCCCACCCGCCCACACCGTCCATCATCCCCATCTACACTAGTCCCACCCGCCCACACCGTCCATCATGCCCCATCTACACTAGTCCCACCTGCCCACACTGACCAACATGCCCCATCTACACTAGTCCCACCTGCCCACACTGACCAACATGCCCCATCTACACTAGTCCCACCCGCCCACACCGTCCAACATGCCCCATCTACACTAGTCCTACCTGCCCACACCGTCCAACATGCCCCATCTACACTAGTCCCACCCGCCCACACTGACCAGCATGCCCCATCTACACTAGTCCCACCCGCCCACACCGGCCAACATGCCCCATCTACACTAGTCCCACCCGCCCACACTGACCAACATGCCCCATCTACACTAGTCCCACCCGCCCACACCGTCAAACATGCCCCATCTACACTAGTCCCACCTGCCCACACTGACCAACATGCCCCATCTACACTAGTCCCACCCGCCCACACTGACCAGCATGCCCCATCTACACTAGTCCCACCTGCCCACACTGACCAACATGCCCCATCTACACTAGTCCCACCCGCCCACACCGTCCAACATGCCCCATCTACACTAGTCCCACAACGACCAACATACCCCATCTACACTAGTTCCACCTGTCCACATTGACCAACATGCCCCATCTACACTAGTCCCACCCGCCCACACTGACCAACATGCCCCATCTACACTAGTCCCACCCGCCCACACTGACCAACATGCCCCATCTACATTAGTCCCACCTGCCCACACCGTCCAACATGCCCCATCTACACTAGTCCCACCTGCCCACACCGGCCAACATGCCCCATCTACACTAGTCCCACCTGCCCACACCGGCCAACATGCCCCATCTACACTAGTCCCGCCTGCCCACACTGACCAATATGCCCCATCTACACTAGTCCCACCTGCCCTCACCGTCCAACATGCCCCATCTACACTAGTCCCACCTGCCCACACCGACCAACATGCCCCATCTACACTAGTCCCACCCGCCCACACAGACCAACATGTGCTAGGAGGATGCTAGGAGGCTGCAGAGTGACTTGGATAGATTAGGCGAGTGGGCAAATGCATGGCAGATGCAATATAATGTGAATAAATGTGAGGTTATCCACTTTGGCGGCAAGAACAGGAAAGCAGAGTATTACCTGAATGGTGACCGATTGGGAGAAGGGGAGATGCAACGTGACCTGGGTGTCATGGTGCACCAGTCATTGAAAGCAAGCGTACAGGTGCTGCAGGCAGTGAAGAAAGTGAATGGTATGTTGGCATTCATAGCAAGAGGATTTGAGTATAGGAGCAGGGAGGTTCTGCTGCAGTTGTACAGGGCCTTGGTGAGACCGCACCTGGAGTATTGTGTGCAGTTTTGGTCTCCTAACCTGAGGAAAGCCTTTCTTGCCTTCGAGGGAGTACAGAGAAGGTTCACCAGATTGATCCCTGGGATGGTGGGACTTTCATATGAGGAAAGACTGGATAGACTGGGCTTGTACTCGCTGGAATTTAGAAGACTGAGGGGGGATCTTATAGAAACATATAAAATTCTTAAGGGGTTGGAGAGGCTAGATGCGGGAAGATTGTTCCCGATGTTGGGGGAGTCCAGAACCAGGGGTCACAGCTTAAGGATAAGGGGGAATTCTTTTAGGACCGAGATGAGAAAACATTTCTTCACACAGAGAGTGATGAATCTGTGGAATTCTCTGCCACAGAAGGTAGTTGAGGCCGGTTCATTGGCTATATTTAAGAGGGAGTTAGATGTGGCCCTTTTTGCTAAAGGGATCAGGGGGTATGGAGGGAAGGCAGGTAAAGGATACTGAGCTGGATGAT
>NW_027603007.1:0-23204 GCF_053455715.1 Rhinoraja longicauda
CCACCTGGCCCCACACCGACCAACCATGCCCCATCTACACTAGTCCCACCTGCCCACACCGACCAACATGCCCCATCTACACTAGTCCCACCTGCCCACACCGACCAACATGCCCCATCTACACTAGTCCCCACACCGACCAACATGCCCCATCTACACTAGTCCCACACCGACCAACATGCCCCATCTACACTAGTCCCCACACCGACCAACATGCCCCATCTACACTAGTCCCACCTGCCCACACCGGCCAACATGCCCCATCTACACTAGTCCCAACACCGACCAACATGCCCCATCTACACTAGTCCCACCTGCCCACACCGACCAACATGCCCCATCTACACTAGTCCCACCTGCCCACACCGACCAACATGCCCCATCTACACTAGTCCCACACCGACCAACATGCCCCATCTACACTAGTCCACCTGCCCACACCGACCAACATGCCCCATCTACACTAGTCCCACCTGCCCACACCGACCAACATGCCCCATCTACACTAGTCCCACCTGCCCACACCGACCAACATGCCCCATCTACACTAGTCCCCCACACCGACCAACATGCCCCATCTACACTAGTCCCACCTGCCCACACCGACCAACATGCCCCATCTACACTAGTCCCACCTGCCCACACCGACCAACATGCCCCATCTACACTAGTCCCCAGCACCGACCAACATGCCCCATCTACACTAGTCCCCCGCCACACCGACCAACATGCCCCATCTACACTAGTCCCCCTGCCCACACCGACCAACATGCCCCATCTACACTAGTCCCACCTGCCCACACCGGACCAACATGCCCCATCTACACTAGTCCCACCTGCCACACCGACCAACATGCCCCATCTACACTAGTCCCACCTGCCCACACCGACCAACATGCCCCATCTACACTAGTCCCACCTGCCCACACCGACCAACATGCCCCATCTACACTAGTCCCACACCGACCAACATGCCCCATCTACACTAGTCCCACACCGACCAACATGCCCCATCTACACTAGTCCCACACCGACCAACATGCCCCATCTACACTAGTCCCACCTGCCCACACCGACCAACATGCCCCATCTACACTAGTCCCCACACCGACCAACATGCCCCATCTACACTAGTCCCACCTGCCCACACCGACCAACATGCCCCATCTACACTAGTCCCACCTGCCCACACCGACCAACATGCCCCATCTACACTAGTCCCACACCGACCAACATGCCCCATCTACACTAGTCCCCACACCGACCAACATGCCCCATCTACACTAGTCCCACCTGCCCACACCGACCAACATGCCCCATCTACACTAGTCCCACCTGCCCACACCGACCAACATGCCCCATCTACACTAGTCCCACACCGACCAACATGCCCCATCTACACTAGTCCCACCTGCCCACACCGACCAACATGCCCCATCTACACTAGTCCCACCTGCCCACACCGACCAACATGCCCCATCTACACTAGTCCCCACACCGACCAACATGCCCCATCTACACTAGTCCCCCACACCGACCAACATGCCCCATCTACACTAGTCCCACACCGACCAACATGCCCCATCTACACTAGTCCCACACCGACCAACATGCCCCATCTACACTAGTCCCACCTGCCCACACCGACCAACATGCCCCATCTACACTAGTCCCACCTGCCCACACCGACCAACATGCCCCATCTACACTAGTCCCACACCGACCAACATGCCCCATCTACACTAGTCCCACCTGCCCACACCGACCAACATGCCCCATCTACACTAGTCCCACCTGCCCACACCGACCAACATGCCCCATCTACACTAGTCCCACCTGCCCACACCGACCAACATGCCCCATCTACACTAGTCCCACCTGCCACACGACCAACATGCCCCATCTACACTAGTCCCACCTGCCCACACCGACCAACATGCCCCATCTACACTAGTCCCACCTGCCCACACCGACCAACATGCCCCATCTACACTAGTCCCACCTGCCCACACCGACCAACATGCCCCATCTACACTAGTCCCACCTGCCCACACCGACCAACATGCCCCATCTACACTAGTCCCACCTGCCCACACCGACCAACATGCCCCATCTACACTAGTCCCACCTGCCCACACCGACCAACATGCCCCATCTACACTAGTCCCACCTGCCCACACCGACCAACATGCCCCATCCCTACACCTGCCCACACCGACCAACATGCCCCATCTACACTAGTCCCACCTGCCCACACTGACCAACATGCCCCATCTACACTAGTCCCCACACCGACCAACATGCCCCATCTACACTAGTCCCACCTGCCCACACCGACCAACATGCCCCATCTACACTAGTCCCACCTGCCCACACCGACCAACATGCCCCATCTACACTAGTCCCACCTGCCCACACTGACCAACATGCCCCATCTACACTAGTCCCACACCGACCAACATGCCCCATCTACACTAGTCCCACCTGCCCACACCGACCAACATGCCCCATCTACACTAGTCCCACCTGCCCACACCGACCAACATGCCCCATCTACACTAGTCCCACACCGACCAACATGCCCCATCTACACTAGTCCCCACACCGACCAACATGCCCCATCTACACTAGTCCCACACCGACCAACATGCCCCATCTACACTAGTCCCACCTGCCCACACCGGCCAACATGCCCCATCTACACTAGTCCCACACCGACCAACATGCCCCATCTACACTAGTCCCACCTGCCCACACCGACCAACATGCCCCATCTACACTAGTCCCACCTGCCCACACCGACCAACATGCCCCATCTACACTAGTCCCACACCGACCAACATGCCCCATCTACACTAGTCCCACACCGACCAACATGCCCCATCTACACTAGTCCCACCTGCCCACACCGACCAACATGCCCCATCTACACTAGTCCCACCTGCCCACACCGACCAACATGCCCCATCTACACTAGTCCCACACCGACCAACATGCCCCATCTACACTAGTCCCACCTGCCCACACCGACCAACATGCCCCATCTACACTAGTCCCACCTGCCCACACCGACCAACATGCCCCATCTACACTAGTCCCACCTGCCCACACCGACCAACATGCCCCATCTACACTAGTCCCACACCGACCAACATGCCCCATCTACACTAGTCCCACACCGACCAACATGCCCCATCTACACTAGTCCCACCTGCCCACACCGACCAACATGCCCCATCTACACTAGTCCCACCTGCCCACACCGACCAACATGACCCATCTACACTAGTCCCACACCGACCAACATGCCCCATCTACACTAGTCCCACCTGCCCACACCGACCAACATGCCCCATCTACACTAGTCCCACCTGCCCACAACGACCAACATGCCCCATCTACACTAGTCCCACACCAACCAACATGCCCCATCTACACTAGCCCCACACCGACCAACATGCCCCATCTACACTAGTCCCACACCGACCAACATGCCCCATCTACACTAGTCCCACACCGACCAACATGCCCCATCTACACAAGTCCCTCCTGCCCACACCGACCAACATGCCCCATCTACACTAGTCCCACACCGACCAACATGCCCCATCTACACTAGTCCCACCTGCCCACACCGACCAACATGCCCCATCTACACTAGTCCCACCTGCCCACACCGACCAACATGCTCCATCTACACTAGTCCCACCTGCCCACAACGACCAACATGCCCCATCTACACTAGTCCCACCTGCCCACACCGACCAACATGCCCCATCTACACTAGTCCCACCTGCCCACACCGACCAACATGCCCCATCTACACTAGTCCCACCTGCCCACACCGACCAACATGCCCCATCTACACTAGTCCCACCTGCCCACACCGACCAACATGCCCCATCTACACTAGTCCCACCTGCCCACACCGACCAACATGCCCCATCTACACTAGTCCCACCTGCCCACACTGACCAACATGCCCCATCTACACAAGTCCCACACCGACCAACATGCCCCATCTACACTAGTCCCACCTGCCCACACCGACCAACATGCCCCATCTACACTAGTCCCACCTGCCCACACCGACCAACATGCCCCATCTACACTAGTCCCACCTGCCCACACTGACCAACATGCCCCATCTACACTAGTCCCACACCGACCAACATGCCCCATCTACACTAGTCCCACCTGCCCACACCGACCAACATGCCCCATCTACACTAGTCCCACCTGCCCACACCGACCAACATGCCCCATCTACACTAGTCCCACCTGCCCACACCGACCAACATGCCCCATCTACACTAGTCCCACACCGACCAACATGCCCCATCTACACTAGTCCCACACCGACCAACATGCCCCATCTACACTAGTCCCACACCGACCAACATGCCCCATCTACACTAGTCCCACCTGCCCACACCGGCCAACATGCCCCATCTACACTAGTCCCACACCGACCAACATGCCCCATCTACACTAGTCCCACCTGCCCACACCGACCAAGATGCCCCATCTACACTAGTTCCACCTGCCCACACCGACCAACATGCCCCATCTACACTAGTCCCACACCGACCAACATGCCCCATCTACACTAGTCCCACACCGACCAACATGCCCCATCTACACTAGTCCCACCTGCCCACACCGACCAACATGCCCCATCTACACTAGTCCCACCTGCCCACACCGACCAACATGCCCCATCTACACTAGTCCCACACCGACCAACATGCCCCATCTACACTAGTCCCACCTGCCCACACCGACCAACATGCCCCATCTACACTAGTCCCACCTGCCCACACCGACCAACATGCCCCATCTACACTAGTCCCACCTGCCCACACCGACCAACATGCCCCATCTACACTAGTCCCACACCGACCAACATGCCCCATCTACACTAGTCCCACACCGACCAACATGCCCCATCTACACTAGTCCCACACCGACCAACATGCCCCATCTACACTAGTCCCACCTGCCCACACCGGCCAACATGCCCCATCTACACTAGTCCCACACCGACCAACATGCCCCATCTACACTAGTCCCACCTGCCCTCACCGACCAACATGCCCCATCTACACTAGTCCCACCTGCCCACACCGACCAACATGCCCCATCTACACTAGTCCCACACCGACCAACATGCCCCATCTACACTAGTCCCACACCGACCAACATGCCCCATCTACACTAGTCCCACACCGACCAACATGCCCCATCTACACTAGTCCCACACCGACCAACATGCCCCATCTACACAAGTCCCTCCTGCCCACACCGGCCAACATGACCCATCTACACTAGTCCCACACCGACCAACATGCTCCATCTACACTAGTCCCACCCGCCCACACCGACCAACATGCCCCATCTACACTAGTCCCACCTGCCCACACCGACCAACATGCCCCATCTACACTAGTCCCACCTGCCCACACCGACCAACATGCCCCATCTACACTAGTCCCACACCGACCAACATGCCCCATCTACACTAGTCCCACCCGCCCACAACGACCAACATGCCCCATCTACACTAGTCCCACCTGCCCACACCGACCAACATGCCACATCTACACTAGTCCCACCCGCCCACACCGACCAACATGCCCCATCTACACTAGTCCCACCCGCCCACACCGACCAACATGCCCCATCTACACTAGTCCCACCTGCCCACACCGACCAACATGCCCCATCTACACTAGTCCCACCTGCCCACACCGACCAACATGCCCCATCTACACTAGTCCCACCTGCCCACACCGACCAACATGCCCCATCTACACTAGTCCCACCTGCCCACACCGACCAACATGCCCCATCTACACTAGTCCCACCTGCCCACACCGTCCAACATGCCCCATCTACACTAGTCCCACCTGCCCACACCGACCAACATGCCCCATCTACACTAGTCCCACACCGACCAACATGCCCCATCTACACTAGTCCCACCTGCCCACACCGACCAACATGCCCCATCTACACTAGTCCCACACCGACCAACATGCCCCATCTACACTAGTCCCACCTGCCCACACCGACCAACATGCCCCATCTACACTAGTCCCACCCGCCCACACTGACCAACATGCCCCATCTACACTAGTCCCACCTGCCCACACCGACCAACATGCCCCATCTACACTAGTCCCACCTGCCCACACCGACCAACATGCCCCATCTACACTAGTCCCACCGGCCCACACCGACCAACATGCCCCATCTACACTAGTCCCACACCGGCCAACATGCCCCATCTACACTAGTCCCACACCGACCAACATGCCCCATCTACACTAGTCCCACCTGCCCACACCGACCAACATGCCCCATCTACAATAGTCCCACACCGGCCAACATGCCCCATCTACACTAGTCCCACACCGACCAACATGCCCCATCTACACTAGTCCCACCTGCCCACACCGACCAACATGCCCCATCTACACTAGTCCCACACCGGCCAACATGCCCCATCTACACTAGTCCCACCTGCCCACACCGACCAACATGCCCCATCTACACTAGTCCCACCTGCCCACACCGACCAACATGCCCCATCTACACTAGTCCCACCTGCCCACACCGACCAACATGCCCCATCTACACTAGTCCCACCTGCCCACACCGACCAACATGCCCCATCTACACTAGTCCCACACCGGCCAACATGCCCCATCTACACTAGTCCCACCTGCCCACACCGACCAACATGCCCCATCTACACTAGTCCCACCTGCCCACACCGACCAACATGCCCCATCTACACTAGTCCCACCTGCCCACACCGACCAACATGCCCCATCTACACTAGTCCCACACCGACCAACATGCCCCATCTACACTAGTCCCACCTGCCCACACCGACCAACATGCCCCATCTACACTAGTCCCACCCGCCCACACCGACCAACATGCCCCATCTACACTAGTCCCACCTGCCCACAACGACCAACATGCCCCATCTACACTAGTCCCACACCAACCAACATGCCCCATCTACACTAGCCCCACACCGACCAACATGCCCCATCTACACTAGTCCCACACCGACCAACATGCCCCATCTACACTAGTCCCACACCGACCAACATGCCCCATCTACACAAGTCCCTCCTGCCCACACCGGCCAACATGACCCATCTACACTAGTCCCACACCGACCAACATGCCCCATCTACACTAGTCCCACCTGCCCACACCGACCAACATGCCCCATCTACACTAGTCCCACCTGCCCACACCGACCAACATGCCCCATCTACACTAGTCCCACCTGCCCACACCGACCAACATTCTCCATCTACACTAGTCCCACCTGCCCACAACGACCAACATGCCCCATCTACACTAGTCCCACCTGCCCACACCGACCAACATGCCCCATCTACACTAGTCCCACCTGCCCACACCGACCAACATGCCCCATCTACACTAGTCCCACCTGCCCACACCGACCAACATGCCCCATCTACACTAGTCCCACACCGACCAACATGCCCCATCTACACTAGTCCCACCTGCCCACACCGACCAACATGCCCCATCTACACTAGTCCCACCTGCCCACACCGACCAACATGCCCCATCTACACTAGTCCCACACCGACCAACATGCCCCATCTACACTAGTCCCACCTGCCCACACCGACCAACATGCCCCATCTACACTAGTCCCACCTGCCCACACCGACCAACATGCCCCATCTACACTAGTCCCACCTGCCCACACCGACCAACATGCCCCATCTACACTAGTCCCACCTGCCCACACTGACCAACATGCCCCATCTACACAAGTCCCACACCGACCAACATGCCCCATCTACACTAGTCCCACCTGCCCACACCGACCAACATGCCCCATCTACACTAGTCCCACCTGCCCACACCGACCAACATGCCCCATCTACACTAGTCCCACCTGCCCACACTGACCAACATGCCCCATCTACACTAGTCCCACACCGACCAACATGCCCCATCTACACTAGTCCCACCTGCCCACACCGACCAACATGCCCCATCTACACTAGTCCCACCTGCCCACACCGACCAACATGCCCCATCTACACTAGTCCCACCTGCCCACACCGACCAACATGCCCCATCTACACTAGTCCCACACCGACCAACATGCCCCATCTACACTAGTCCCACACCGACCAACATGCCCCATCTACACTAGTCCCACACCGACCAACATGCCCCATCTACACTAGTCCCACCTGCCCACACCGGCCAACATGCCCCATCTACACTAGTCCCACACCGACCAACATGCCCCATCTACACTAGTCCCACCTGCCCACACCGACCAACATGCCCCATCTACACTAGTCCCACCTGCCCACACCGACCAACATGCCCCATCTACACTAGTCCCACACCGACCAACATGCCCCATCTACACTAGTCCCACACCGACCAACATGCCCCATCTACACTAGTCCCACCTGCCCACACCGACCAACATGCCCCATCTACACTAGTCCCACCTGCCCACACCGACCAACATGCCCCATCTACACTAGTCCCACACCGACCAACATGCCCCATCTACACTAGTCCCACCTGCCCACACCGACCAACATGCCCCATCTACACTAGTCCCACCTGCCCACACCGACCAACATGCCCCATCTACACTAGTCCCACCTGCCCACACCGAACAACATGCCCCATCTACACTAGTCCCACACCGACCAACATGCCCCATCTACACTAGTCCCACACCGACCAACATGCCCCATCTACACTAGTCCCACACCGACCAACATGCCCCATCTACACTAGTCCCACCTGCCCACACCGGCCAACATGCCCCATCTACACTAGTCCCACACCGACCAACATGCCCCATCTACACTAGTCCCACCTGCCCTCACCGACCAACATGCCCCATCTACACTAGTCCCACCTGCCCACACCGACCAACATGCCCCATCTACACTAGTCCCACACCGACCAACATGCCCCATCTACACTAGTCCCACACCGACCAACATGCCCCATCTACACTAGTCCCACACCGACCAACATGCCCCATCTACACTAGTCCCACACCGACCAACATGCCCCATCTACACAAGTCCCTCCTGCCCACACCGGCCAACATGACCCATCTACACTAGTCCCACACCGACCAACATGCTCCATCTACACTAGTCCCACCCGCCCACACCGACCAACATGCCCCATCTACACTAGTCCCACACCGACCAACATGCCCCATCTACACTAGTCCCACCAGCCCACACCGACCAACATGCCCCATCTACACTAGTCCCACCTGCCCACACCGACCAACATGCCCCATCTACACTAGTCCCACCTGCCCACACCGACCAACATGCCCCATCTACACTAGTCCCACCTGCCCACACCGACCAACATGCTCCATCTACACTAGTCCCACCTGCCCACAACGACCAACATGCCCCATCTACACTAGTCCCACCTGCCCACACCGACCAACATGCCCCATCTACACTAGTCCCACCTGCCCACACCGACCAACATGCCCCATCTACACTAGTCCCACCTGCCCACACCGACCAACATGCCACATCTACACTAGTCCCACCTGCCCACACCGACCAACATGCCCCATCTACACTAGTCCCACCTGCCCACACCGACCAACATGCCCCATCTACACTAGTCCCACCTGCCCACACCGACCAACATGCCCCATCTACACTAGTCCCACCTGCCCACACCGACCAACATGCCCCATCTACACTAGTCCCACCTGCCCACACCGACCAACATGCCCCATCTACACTAGTCCCACCTGCCCACACCGTCCAACATGCCCCATCTACACTAGTCCCACCTGCCCACACCGACCAACATGCCCCATCTACACTAGTCCCACACCGACCAACATGCCCCATCTACACTAGTCCCACCTGCCCACACCGACCAACATGCCCCATCTACACTAGTCCCACACCGACCAACATGCCCCATCTACACTAGTCCCACCTGCCCACACCGACCAACATGCCCCATCTACACTAGTCCCACCCGCCCACACTGACCAACATGCCCCATCTACACTAGTCCCACCTGCCCACACCGACCAACATGCCCCATCTACACTAGTCCCACCTGCCCACACCGACCAACATGCCCCATCTACACTAGTCCCACCGGCCCACACCGACCAACATGCCCCATCTACACTAGTCCCACACCGGCCAACATGCCCCATCTACACTAGTCCCACACCGACCAACATGCCCCATCTACACTAGTCCCACCTGCCCACACCGACCAACATGCCCCATCTACACTAGTCCCACACCGGCCAACATGCCCCATCTACACTAGTCCCACACCGACCAACATGCCCCATCTACACTAGTCCCACCTGCCCACACCGACCAACATGCCCCATCTACACTAGTCCCACACCGGCCAACATGCCCCATCTACACTAGTCCCACCTGCCCACACCGACCAACATGCCCCATCTACACTAGTCCCACCTGCCCACACCGACCAACATGCCCCATCTACATTAGTCCCACCTGCCCACACCGACCAACATGCTCCATCTACACTAGTCCCACCTGCCCACACCGACCAACATGCCCCATCTACACTAGTCCCACACCGGCCAACATGCCCCATCTACACTAGTCCCACCTGCCCACACCGACCAACATGCCCCATCTACACTAGTCCCACCTGCCCACACCGACCAACATGCCCCATCTACACTAGTCCCACCTGCCCACACTGACCAACATGCCCCATCTACACAAGTCCCACACCGACCAACATGCCCCATCTACACTAGTCCCACCTGCCCACACCGACCAACATGCCCCATCTACACTAGTCCCACCTGCCCACACCGACCAACATGCCCCATCTACACTAGTCCCACCTGCCCACACTGACCAACATGCCCCATCTACACTAGTCCCACACCGACCAACATGCCCCATCTACACTAGTCCCACCTGCCCACACCGACCAACATGCCCCATCTACACTAGTCCCACCTGCCCACACCGACCAACATGCCCCATCTACACTAGTCCCACCTGCCCACACCGACCAACATGCCCCATCTACACTAGTCCCACACCGACCAACATGCCCCATCTACACTAGTCCCACACCGACCAACATGCCCCATCTACACTAGTCCCACACCGACCAACATGCCCCATCTACACTAGTCCCACCTGCCCACACCGGCCAACATGCCCCATCTACACTAGTCCCACACCGACCAACATGCCCCATCTACACTAGTCCCACCTGCCCACACCGACCAACATGCCCCATCTACACTAGTTCCACCTGCCCACACCGACCAACATGCCCCATCTACACTAGTCCCACACCGACCAACATGCCCCATCTACACTAGTCCCACACCGACCAACATGCCCCATCTACACTAGTCCCACCTGCCCACACCGACCAACATGCCCCATCTACACTAGTCCCACCTGCCCACACCGACCAACATGCCCCATCTACACTAGTCCCACACCGACCAACATGCCCCATCTACACTAGTCCCACCTGCCCACACCGACCAACATGCCCCATCTACACTAGTCCCACCTGCCCACACCGACCAACATGCCCCATCTACACTAGTCCCACCTGCCCACACCGACCAACATGCCCCATCTACACTAGTCCCACACCGACCAACATGCCCCATCTACACTAGTCCCACACCGACCAACATGCCCCATCTACACTAGTCCCACACCGACCAACATGCCCCATCTACACTAGTCCCACACCGACCAACATGCCCCATCTACACAAGTCCCTCCTGCCCACACCGGCCAACATGACCCATCTACACTAGTCCCACACCGACCAACATGCTCCATCTACACTAGTCCCACCCGCCCACACCGACCAACATGCCCCATCTACACTAGTCCCACCTGCCCACACCGACCAACATGCCCCATCTACACTAGTCCCACCTGCCCACACCGACCAACATGCCCCATCTACACTAGTCCCACACCGACCAACATGCCCCATCTACACTAGTCCCACCTGCCCACAACGACCAACATGCCCCATCTACACTAGTCCCACCTGCCCACACCGACCAACATGCCACATCTACACTAGTCCCACCTGCCCACACCGACCAACATGCCCCATCTACACTAGTCCCACCTGCCCACACCGACCAACATGCCCCATCTACACTAGTCCCACCTGCCCACACCGACCAACATGCCCCATCTACACTAGTCCCACCTGCCCACACCGACCAACATGCCCCATCTACACTAGTCCCACCTGCCCACACCGACCAACATGCCCCATCTACACTAGTCCCACCTGCCCACACCGTCCAACATGCCCCATCTACACTAGTCCCACCTGCCCACACCGACCAACATGCCCCATCTACACTAGTCCCACACCGACCAACATGCCCCATCTACACTAGTCCCACCTGCCCACACCGACCAACATGCCCCATCTACACTAGTCCCACACCGACCAACATGCCCCATCTACACTAGTCCCACCTGCCCACACCGACCAACATGCCCCATCTACACTAGTCCCACCCGCCCACACTGACCAACATGCCCCATCTACACTAGTCCCACCTGCCCACACCGACCAACATGCCCCATCTACACTAGTCCCACCTGCCCACACCGACCAACATGCCCCATCTACACTAGTCCCACCGGCCCACACCGACCAACATGCCCCATCTACACTAGTCCCACACCGGCCAACATGCCCCATCTACACTAGTCCCACACCGACCAACATGCCCCATCTACACTAGTCCCACCTGCCCACACCGACCAACATGCCCCATCTACAATAGTCCCACACCGGCCAACATGCCCCATCTACACTAGTCCCACACCGACCAACATGCCCCATCTACACTAGTCCCACCTGCCCACACCGACCAACATGCCCCATCTACACTAGTCCCACACCGGCCAACATGCCCCATCTACACTAGTCCCACCTGCCCACACCGACCAACATGCCCCATCTACACTAGTCCCACCTGCCCACACCGACCAACATGCCCCATCTACACTAGTCCCACCTGCCCACACCGACCAACATGCCCCATCTACACTAGTCCCACCTGCCCACACCGACCAACATGCCCCATCTACACTAGTCCCACACCGGCCAACATGCCCCATCTACACTAGTCCCACCTGCCCACACCGACCAACATGCCCCATCTACACTAGTCCCACCTGCCCACACCGACCAACATGCCCCATCTACACTAGTCCCACCTGCCCACACCGACCAACATGCCCCATCTACACTAGTCCCACACCGACCAACATGCCCCATCTACACTAGTCCCACCTGCCCACACCGACCAACATGCCCCATCTACACTAGTCCCACCCGCCCACACCGACCAACATGCCCCATCTACACTAGTCCCACCTGCCCACAACGACCAACATGCCCCATCTACACTAGTCCCACACCAACCAACATGCCCCATCTACACTAGCCCCACACCGACCAACATGCCCCATCTACACTAGTCCCACACCGACCAACATGCCCCATCTACACTAGTCCCACACCGACCAACATGCCCCATCTACACAAGTCCCTCCTGCCCACACCGGCCAACATGACCCATCTACACTAGTCCCACACCGACCAACATGCCCCATCTACACTAGTCCCACCTGCCCACACCGACCAACATGCCCCATCTACACTAGTCCCACCTGCCCACACCGACCAACATGCCCCATCTACACTAGTCCCACCTGCCCACACCGACCAACATTCTCCATCTACACTAGTCCCACCTGCCCACAACGACCAACATGCCCCATCTACACTAGTCCCACCTGCCCACACCGACCAACATGCCCCATCTACACTAGTCCCACCTGCCCACACCGACCAACATGCCCCATCTACACTAGTCCCACCTGCCCACACCGACCAACATGCCCCATCTACACTAGTCCCACACCGACCAACATGCCCCATCTACACTAGTCCCACCTGCCCACACCGACCAACATGCCCCATCTACACTAGTCCCACCTGCCCACACCGACCAACATGCCCCATCTACACTAGTCCCACAGCGACCAACATGCCCCATCTACACTAGTCCCACCTGCCCACACCGACCAACATGCCCCATCTACACTAGTCCCACCTGCCCACACCGACCAACATGCCCCATCTACACTAGTCCCACCTGCCCACACCGACCAACATGCCCCATCTACACTAGTCCCACCTGCCCACACCGACCAACATGCCCCATCTACACTAGTCCCACCTGCCCACACTGACCAACATGCCCCATCTACACTAGTCCCACACCGACCAACATGCCCCATCTACACTAGTCCCACCTGCCCACACCGACCAACATGCCCCATCTACACTAGTCCCACCTGCCCACACCGACCAACATGCCCCATCTACACTAGTCCCACCTGCCCACACCGACCAACATGCCCCATCTACACTAGTCCCACACCGACCAACATGCCCCATCTACACTAGTCCCACACCGACCAACATGCCCCATCTACACTAGTCCCACACCGACCAACATGCCCCATCTACACTAGTCCCACCTGCCCACACCGGCCAACATGCCCCATCTACACTAGTCCCACACCGACCAACATGCCCCATCTACACTAGTCCCACCTGCCCACACCGACCAACATGCCCCATCTACACTAGTCCCACCTGCCCACACCGACCAACATGCCCCATCTACACTAGTCCCACACCGACCAACATGCCCCATCTACACTAGTCCCACACCGACCAACATGCCCCATCTACACTAGTCCCACCTGCCCACACCGACCAACATGCCCCATCTACACTAGTCCCACCTGCCCACACCGACCAACATGCCCCATCTACACTAGTCCCACACCGACCAACATGCCCCATCTACACTAGTCCCACCTGCCCACACCGACCAACATGCCCCATCTACACTAGTCCCACCTGCCCACACCGACCAACATGCCCCATCTACACTAGTCCCACCTGCCCACACCGAACAACATGCCCCATCTACACTAGTCCCACACCGACCAACATGCCCCATCTACACTAGTCCCACACCGACCAACATGCCCCATCTACACTAGTCCCACACCGACCAACATGCCCCATCTACACTAGTCCCACCTGCCCACACCGGCCAACATGCCCCATCTACACTAGTCCCACACCGACCAACATGCCCCATCTACACTAGTCCCACCTGCCCTCACCGACCAACATGCCCCATCTACACTAGTCCCACCTGCCCACACCGACCAACATGCCCCATCTACACTAGTCCCACACCGACCAACATGCCCCATCTACACTAGTCCCACACCGACCAACATGCCCCATCTACACTAGTCCCACACCGACCAACATGCCCCATCTACACTAGTCCCACACCGACCAACATGCCCCATCTACACAAGTCCCTCCTGCCCACACCGGCCAACATGACCCATCTACACTAGTCCCACACCGACCAACATGCCCCATCTACACTAGTCCCACCTGCCCACACCGACCAACATGCCCCATCTACACTAGTCCCACCTGCCCACACCGACCAACATGCCCCATCTACACTAGTCCCACACCGACCAACATGCCCCATCTACACTAGTCCCACCAGCCCACACCGACCAACATGCCCCATCTACACTAGTCCCACCTGCCCACACCGACCAACATGCCCCATCTACACTAGTCCCACCTGCCCACACCGACCAACATGCCCCATCTACACTAGTCCCACCTGCCCACACCGACCAACATGCTCCATCTACACTAGTCCCACCTGCCCACAACGACCAACATGCCCCATCTACACTAGTCCCACCTGCCCACACCGACCAACATGCCCCATCTACACTAGTCCCACCTGCCCACACCGACCAACATGCCCCATCTACACTAGTCCCACCTGCCCACACCGACCAACATGCCACATCTACACTAGTCCCACCTGCCCACACCGACCAACATGCCCCATCTACACTAGTCCCACCTGCCCACACCGACCAACATGCCCCATCTACACTAGTCCCACCTGCCCACACCGACCAACATGCCCCATCTACACTAGTCCCACCTGCCCACACCGACCAACATGCCCCATCTACACTAGTCCCACCTGCCCACACCGACCAACATGCCCCATCTACACTAGTCCCACCTGCCCACACCGTCCAACATGCCCCATCTACACTAGTCCCACCTGCCCACACCGACCAACATGCCCCATCTACACTAGTCCCACACCGACCAACATGCCCCATCTACACTAGTCCCACCTGCCCACACCGACCAACATGCCCCATCTACACTAGTCCCACACCGACCAACATGCCCCATCTACACTAGTCCCACCTGCCCACACCGACCAACATGCCCCATCTACACTAGTCCCACCCGCCCACACTGACCAACATGCCCCATCTACACTAGTCCCACCTGCCCACACCGACCAACATGCCCCATCTACACTAGTCCCACCTGCCCACACCGACCAACATGCCCCATCTACACTAGTCCCACCGGCCCACACCGACCAACATGCCCCATCTACACTAGTCCCACACCGGCCAACATGCCCCATCTACACTAGTCCCACACCGACCAACATGCCCCATCTACACTAGTCCCACCTGCCCACACCGACCAACATGCCCCATCTACACTAGTCCCACACCGGCCAACATGCCCCATCTACACTAGTCCCACACCGACCAACATGCCCCATCTACACTAGTCCCACCTGCCCACACCGACCAACATGCCCCATCTACACTAGTCCCACACCGGCCAACATGCCCCATCTACACTAGTCCCACCTGCCCACACCGACCAACATGCCCCATCTACACTAGTCCCACCTGCCCACACCGACCAACATGCCCCATCTACACTAGTCCCACCTGCCCACACCGACCAACATGCCCCATCTACACTAGTCCCACACCGGCCAACATGCCCCATCTACACTAGTCCCACCTGCCCACACCGACCAACATGCCCCATCTACACTAGTCCCACCTGCCCACACCGACCAACATGCCCCATCTACACTAGTCCCACACCGACCAACATGCCCCATCTACACTAGTCCCACACCGACCAACATGCCCCATCTACACTAGTCCCACACCGACCAACATGCCCCATCTACACTAGTCCCACCTGCCCACACCGGCCAACATGCCCCATCTACACTAGTCCCACACCGACCAACATGCCCCATCTACACTAGTCCCACCTGCCCACACCGACCAACATGCCCCATCTACACTAGTTCCACCTGCCCACACCGACCAACATGCCCCATCTACACTAGTCCCACACCGACCAACATGCCCCATCTACACTAGTCCCACACCGACCAACATGCCCCATCTACACTAGTCCCACCTGCCCACACCGACCAACATGCCCCATCTACACTAGTCCCACCTGCCCACACCGACCAACATGCCCCATCTACACTAGTCCCACACCGACCAACATGCCCCATCTACACTAGTCCCACCTGCCCACACCGACCAACATGCCCCATCTACACTAGTCCCACCTGCCCACACCGACCAACATGCCCCATCTACACTAGTCCCACCTGCCCACACCGACCAACATGCCCCATCTACACTAGTCCCACACCGACCAACATGCCCCATCTACACTAGTCCCACACCGACCAACATGCCCCATCTACACTAGTCCCACACCGACCAACATGCCCCATCTACACTAGTCCCACACCGACCAACATGCCCCATCTACACAAGTCCCTCCTGCCCACACCGGCCAACATGACCCATCTACACTAGTCCCACACCGACCAACATGCTCCATCTACACTAGTCCCACCCGCCCACACCGACCAACATGCCCCATCTACACTAGTCCCACCTGCCCACACCGACCAACATGCCCCATCTACACTAGTCCCACCTGCCCACACCGACCAACATGCCCCATCTACACTAGTCCCACACCGACCAACATGCCCCATCTACACTAGTCCCACCTGCCCACAACGACCAACATGCCCCATCTACACTAGTCCCACCTGCCCACACCGACCAACATGCCACATCTACACTAGTCCCACCTGCCCACACCGACCAACATGCCCCATCTACACTAGTCCCACCTGCCCACACCGACCAACATGCCCCATCTACACTAGTCCCACCTGCCCACACCGACCAACATGCCCCATCTACACTAGTCCCACCTGCCCACACCGACCAACATGCCCCATCTACACTAGTCCCACCTGCCCACACCGACCAACATGCCCCATCTACACTAGTCCCACCTGCCCACACCGTCCAACATGCCCCATCTACACTAGTCCCACCTGCCCACACCGACCAACATGCCCCATCTACACTAGTCCCACACCGACCAACATGCCCCATCTACACTAGTCCCACCTGCCCACACCGACCAACATGCCCCATCTACACTAGTCCCACACCGACCAACATGCCCCATCTACACTAGTCCCACCTGCCCACACCGACCAACATGCCCCATCTACACTAGTCCCACCCGCCCACACTGACCAACATGCCCCATCTACACTAGTCCCACCTGCCCACACCGACCAACATGCCCCATCTACACTAGTCCCACCTGCCCACACCGACCAACATGCCCCATCTACACTAGTCCCACCGGCCCACACCGACCAACATGCCCCATCTACACTAGTCCCACACCGGCCAACATGCCCCATCTACACTAGTCCCACACCGACCAACATGCCCCATCTACACTAGTCCCACCTGCCCACACCGACCAACATGCCCCATCTACAATAGTCCCACACCGGCCAACATGCCCCATCTACACTAGTCCCACACCGACCAACATGCCCCATCTACACTAGTCCCACCTGCCCACACCGACCAACATGCCCCATCTACACTAGTCCCACACCGGCCAACATGCCCCATCTACACTAGTCCCACCTGCCCACACCGACCAACATGCCCCATCTACACTAGTCCCACCTGCCCACACCGACCAACATGCCCCATCTACACTAGTCCCACCTGCCCACACCGACCAACATGCCCCATCTACACTAGTCCCACCTGCCCACACCGACCAACATGCCCCATCTACACTAGTCCCACACCGGCCAACATGCCCCATCTACACTAGTCCCACCTGCCCACACCGACCAACATGCCCCATCTACACTAGTCCCACCTGCCCACACCGACCAACATGCCCCATCTACACTAGTCCCACCTGCCCACACCGACCAACATGCCCCATCTACACTAGTCCCACACCGACCAACATGCCCCATCTACACTAGTCCCACCTGCCCACACCGACCAACATGCCCCATCTACACTAGTCCCACCCGCCCACACCGACCAACATGCCCCATCTACACTAGTCCCACCTGCCCACAACGACCAACATGCCCCATCTACACTAGTCCCACACCAACCAACATGCCCCATCTACACTAGCCCCACACCGACCAACATGCCCCATCTACACTAGTCCCACACCGACCAACATGCCCCATCTACACTAGTCCCACACCGACCAACATGCCCCATCTACACAAGTCCCTCCTGCCCACACCGGCCAACATGACCCATCTACACTAGTCCCACACCGACCAACATGCCCCATCTACACTAGTCCCACCTGCCCACACCGACCAACATGCCCCATCTACACTAGTCCCACCTGCCCACACCGACCAACATGCCCCATCTACACTAGTCCCACCTGCCCACACCGACCAACATTCTCCATCTACACTAGTCCCACCTGCCCACAACGACCAACATGCCCCATCTACACTAGTCCCACCTGCCCACACCGACCAACATGCCCCATCTACACTAGTCCCACCTGCCCACACCGACCAACATGCCCCATCTACACTAGTCCCACCTGCCCACACCGACCAACATGCCCCATCTACACTAGTCCCACACCGACCAACATGCCCCATCTACACTAGTCCCACCTGCCCACACCGACCAACATGCCCCATCTACACTAGTCCCACCTGCCCACACCGACCAACATGCCCCATCTACACTAGTCCCACAGCGACCAACATGCCCCATCTACACTAGTCCCACCTGCCCACACCGACCAACATGCCCCATCTACACTAGTCCCACCTGCCCACACCGACCAACATGCCCCATCTACACTAGTCCCACCTGCCCACACCGACCAACATGCCCCATCTACACTAGTCCCACCTGCCCACACCGACCAACATGCCCCATCTACACTAGTCCCACCTGCCCACACTGACCAACATGCCCCATCTACACTAGTCCCACACCGACCAACATGCCCCATCTACACTAGTCCCACCTGCCCACACCGACCAACATGCCCCATCTACACTAGTCCCACCTGCCCACACCGACCAACATGCCCCATCTACACTAGTCCCACCTGCCCACACCGACCAACATGCCCCATCTACACTAGTCCCACACCGACCAACATGCCCCATCTACACTAGTCCCACACCGACCAACATGCCCCATCTACACTAGTCCCACACCGACCAACATGCCCCATCTACACTAGTCCCACCTGCCCACACCGGCCAACATGCCCCATCTACACTAGTCCCACACCGACCAACATGCCCCATCTACACTAGTCCCACCTGCCCACACCGACCAACATGCCCCATCTACACTAGTCCCACCTGCCCACACCGACCAACATGCCCCATCTACACTAGTCCCCACACCGACCAACATGCCCCATCTACACTAGTCCCACACCGACCAACATGCCCCATCTACACTAGTCCCACCTGCCCACACCGACCAACATGCCCCATCTACACTAGTCCCACCTGCCCACACCGACCAACATGCCCCATCTACACTAGTCCCACACCGACCAACATGCCCCATCTACACTAGTCCCACCTGCCCACACCGACCAACATGCCCCATCTACACTAGTCCCACCTGCCCACACCGACCAACATGCCCCATCTACACTAGTCCCACCTGCCCACACCGAACAACATGCCCCATCTACACTAGTCCCACACCGACCAACATGCCCCATCTACACTAGTCCCACACCGACCAACATGCCCCATCTACACTAGTCCCACACCGACCAACATGCCCCATCTACACTAGTCCCACCTGCCCACACCGGCCAACATGCCCCATCTACACTAGTCCCACACCGACCAACATGCCCCATCTACACTAGTCCCACCTGCCCTCACCGACCAACATGCCCCATCTACACTAGTCCCACCTGCCCCACACCGACCAACATGCCCCATCTACACTAGTCCCACACCGACCAACATGCCCCATCTACACTAGTCCCCACACCGACCAACATGCCCCATCTACACTAGTCCCACACCGACCAACATGCCCCATCTACACTAGTCCCACACCGACCAACATGCCCCATCTACACAAGTCCCTCCTGCCCACACCGGCCAACATGACCCATCTACACTAGTCCCACACCGACCAACATGCCCCATCTACACTAGTCCACCTGCCCACACCGACCAACATGCCCCATCTACACTAGTCCCACCTGCCCACACCGACCAACATGCCCCATCTACACTAGTCCCACACCGACCAACATGCCCCATCTACACTAGTCCCACCAGCCCACACCGACCAACATGCCCCATCTACACTAGTCCCACCTGCCCACACCGACCAACATGCCCCATCTACACTAGTCCCACCTGCCCACACCGACCAACATGCCCCATCTACACTAGTCCCACCTGCCCACACCGACCAACATGCTCCATCTACACTAGTCCCACCTGCCCACAACGACCAACATGCCCCATCTACACTAGTCCCACCTGCCCACACCCGACCAACATGCCCCATCTACACTAGTCCCACCTGCCCACACCGACCCAACATGCCCCATCTACACTAGTCCCACCTGCCCACACCGACCAACATGCCACATCTACACTAGTCCCACCTGCCCACACCGACCAACATGCCCCATCTACACTAGTCCCACCTGCCCACACCGACCAACATGCCCCATCTACACTAGTCCCACCTGCCCACACCGACCAACATGCCCCATCTACACTAGTCCCACCTGCCCACACCGACCAACATGCCCCATCTACACTAGTCCCACCTGCCCACACCGACCAACATGCCCCATCTACACTAGTCCCACCTGCCCACACCGTCCAACATGCCCCATCTACACTAGTCCCACCTGCCCACACCGACCAACATGCCCCATCTACACTAGTCCCACACCGACCAACATGCCCCATCTACACTAGTCCCACCTGCCCACACCGACCAACATGCCCCATCTACACTAGTCCCACACCGACCAACATGCCCCATCTACACTAGTCCCACCTGCCCACACCGACCAACATGCCCCATCTACACTAGTCCCCCGCCACACCTGACCAACATGCCCCATCTACACTAGTCCCACCTGCCCACACCGACCAACATGCCCCATCTACACTAGTCCCACCTGCCCACACCGACCAACATGCCCCATCTACACTAGTCCCACCGGCCCACACCGACCAACATGCCCCATCTACACTAGTCCCACCACCGGCCAACATGCCCCATCTACACTAGTCCCACACCGACCAACATGCCCCATCTACACTAGTCCCACCTGCCCACACCGACCAACATGCCCCATCTACACTAGTCCCACACCGGCCAACATGCCCCCATCTACACTAGTCCCCCACACCGACCAACATGCCCCATCTACACTAGTCCCACCTGCCCACACCGACCAACATGCCCCATCTACACTAGTCCCCACACCGGCCAACATGCCCCATCTACACTAGTCCCACCTGCCCACACCGACCAACATGCCCCCATCTACACTAGTCCCACCTGCCCACACCGACCAACATGCCCCATCTACACTAGTCCCACCTGCCCACACCGACCCAACATGCCCCATCTACACTAGTCCCCACACCGGCCAACATGCCCCATCTACACTAGTCCCACCTGCCCACACCGACCAACATGCCCCCATCTACACTAGTCCCCACCTGCCCCACACCGACCAACATGCCCCATCTACACTAGTCCCAC
>NW_027603008.1:0-23201 GCF_053455715.1 Rhinoraja longicauda
CCCGCAGCCGAGCCGCACCCCGCGCCGTGAGGAAGAGAAAAGTTCCCCCCCTCCCCACACACCACCACCCCCTCCCACACATACACAACCAAAAAAAATATATAAAAACCATCCCAACACCGACACACAACAAAAAAAGGAAAAAAGACGAACAGGCGGCTAGTGAGCCGCTGCCATTAGGCGCCGCCACTTCCGCTGAAAGATACAACTCTGCATTAAACGGCACTACGTCTGGTCTTGAACTATCCCAGCTGTGGACAGGTGCTCTCTCCCTCCCTTTAAACAATCTCCAGCAATCTAAGTTAAAACATATTTGGTTATCTTAACGTTGTGCGTGATCTGGCCAAGTACAAATGACTGCCATTTTTCCTACAATGTAATAAAGACAATGTGTATTTACATTATTGATTAAAATAGTGAATGCAGAAAACAGTGGAAGTGCAATGGTGGATGATCCATTATCAGAACTGGGACTGTAATCAAATGCTGCTCAAACTGCTGAGTGTTTCCAGCATGTTGGCATTTTCTCTTTTTCCTTCAGATCTTCTGGAATAGGAATATATATTTTTAAACTTCCATGCCCAAAAAACTGGTTGCAAAAGTCACACGTTACCTTACAGTGGTCAACAGATTTGTGTAATTTTCATACTTCCACTCACAAACCCAATAGTCCCAACTCATTTGAATAATGAAATGAGAACTGACATGTACAAAATGCATTCCATGTTGCAAATCTGAAATCCTCACAGTATCCTTTGCTCTTACTCTCATTCTGCTGCACCTTGTCGAGGCAGTGAAGAAAGCCAATGGAATGTTGGCCTTTATAACAAGAGGAGTTGAGTATAGGAGCAAAGAGGTCCTTCTACAGTTGTACCGGGCCCTGGTGAGACCGCACCTGGAGTACTGTGTGCAGTTTTGGTCTCCAAATTTGAGGAAGGATATTCTTGCTATTGAGGGAGTGCAGCGTAGGTTCACTAGGTTAATTCCCGGAATGGCGGGACTGTCGTATGTTGAAAGGCTGGAGCGATTGGGCTTGTATACACTGGAATTTAGAAGGATGAGGGGGGATCTTATTGAAACATATAAGATAATTAGGGGATTGGACACATTAGAGGCAGGAAACATGTTCCCAATGTTGGGGGAGTCCAGAACAAGGGGCCACAGTTTAAGAATAAGGATTAGGCCATTTAGAACGGAGATGAGGAAGAACTTTTTCAGTCAGAGGGTGGTGAAGGTGTGGAATTGTCTGCCTCAGAAGGCAGTGGAGGCCAGTTCGTTGGATGCTTTCAAGAGAGAGCTTGATAGAGCTCTTAAGGATAGCGGAGTGAGGGGGTATGGGGAGAAGGCAGGAACGGGGTACTGATTGAGAATGATCAGCCATGATCGCATTGAATGGCGGTGCGTACAGGCTCGAAGGGCTGAATGGCCTCCTCCTCCTGCACCTATTGTCTGTTGTCCTCGGATCACTCAGTCTCAGCTGATAACAATGTGCAACTCTCCTCACACAAAGGCTGAGAAAGGCCTTTACTGCGGCAACTGAGGAAGTGTTATCAGTAAAAATAACGGGACCCGGGAATAACAAGCTGATGGTTTCATTGTGAAACAGTGCCCTGAACATGCAGCCATTTTGTGAACCAAACTGGGCCATCTGCTTCCACAGCACCAGACCGCTCAGCGCCCTCAACACATCAACTGTTAGCTCCAACTTCACTCAACTCTGTGTGATTGTTGTGCAGCACCTGCACCAACACGTCCCATAACAACGCGCAGCTGGTGCTGGACATGACTTTCCTGCTTCAAACTCTCACCGGGACACATTTAGTCACAACAATCAATGCAAAGTCCTCACAACAACAAATCAAACTCAATGGGGAGATTTACCCGCAGTCTCTCCCCAAGATTAGACCCGTCCACTGGGGGCCGGCGGCAAATACTCACCGATGGGAAGCGGCTGTCCCCGCCCGCCCGGACAGCGGGGCCCCTCTCCCCGCCCGCCCTGGATCCACGGAGCCGCACTGCGCCTGCGCGTGGGACTGTCCGGGGGCGGGGCCCGCGGGGACACTCCCCCTCGGCCTCCGCCATTGGGTGAGGCAGGTGGTGGACATCGCCGGCAGCCAATGGGAAGAGGGGCGGGCGCGGCCTGCGCTGACGGTTGGAGGGTCAGGTGACCGGTGGCGGCGCGCGGGCGAGCGGGCGAGCGGCCGTTAAACCGTCTCCGCGCGAGGGGGCCGCGCCTGCGTGACGCGCACGCGCAGAGACGATCCGGGCGGTGACAGCGATTGACCGATTGCTGATTGACAGCGGCACCGCCCTGAATCTCCAGCGCGCTGAAACCCGGCTCAGCATCACTCAGCCCCGCCCCGCATCGCGGCCCCGCCCCCAAACCCCCCCCCCCCCCCCCTCCATCTCTCTCTCTCTCTCTCTCTCTCCCTCTCTGTCAGGTTTGTGGGGGCTGGGGGGTCAGGTGTGCAGGTGGTCACGTGTGTGGGGGCGGGTGGGGGTAAGGTGTGTCGGGGGTCAGAGTGATGTATGTAGGGGTCACGGGTGTCTGGGGGTGGGGTCATGTGTGTAGGGGGTCACGTTTGTGTGGGGGGCTCGGGGTCATGTGCATAGGAGGTCACGTGTGGGGCAGGTGGGGGTCAGGGGGCCCCTCACACGTGACCCCCTACACACATGACCCCCAGCCGCCACACACACCTGACCCCCAGCCCCCCCCCCACACACACAAGACCCCCTGACCCCCACACATGACTCCCAGCCTCCCACACACCTGCCCGCCAAACACCTGACACCCAGCCCCCTGACCCCCACACACCTGACCCCCACCCCCAGACACACGGGACCCCCTACACACATGATCCCCTAACCCCCCCACACACCTGACCCCGGGTTGGGTGGTTTGAGTGCCTGTTTGATGCTTTTATTGTTGGACTGTGTTTTGGGGGTTTTTGGGGTTGGGTAATTTGGGTGCCTGTTTAGTGCTTTTATTGTTGGACTGTGTTTTTGGGGGTTTTTTGGGGGTGTAATTTTGATGCTTATTTAATGCTTTTGTTGTTGGACTGCGGGTGATTGAATTAACATTTTGTTCAAGATGGCCGTGCCGTTGTGTTTGGCTGCCTGCCACTGTATGTTTCTTTTTTTTCCTAGTCAGATGTGCAGCACTTTGGTCAACGTGGGTTGTTTTTAAATGTGCTATACAAATAAATTGACTTGACTTGACTTGACACCCCCCTCACAAACCTGACCCCACATACGTCTGACCCCACGCCCCAGACACACGGGACACCCTACACACATAACCACTGACCCCCAACACATCTGGACCACCACCTGCCCCCACACACGTGACCCCCCGAGCCCCCACACATCTGACTCTCTGACCTCGGCACTCCTGACCCCTACCCCTAGACACACGTGATCCCTACACACATGATCCACTGACCCCCCCACACACCTGACCCCCAGCCCCCCCACACACACCTGACACCCGGAGGCCCACACACCTGACCCCCAGCCCCCACCCACCCGACCCGCAGCCCCCCACACATCAGCCCCCGCACACCTGACACCCAGCCCCCCAACAAATCTGACCCCCAGCCCCCACACACACCTGACCCCCGGACAGCCCACATACCTGATCCTCAGCTCTCACACACCTAACCCCCAGCCCCCACGCACCCGAACCGCAGCCCCCCACACACCAGCCCCCAGCCCCCGTACACCTGACCTCCAGCCCCCCAACATATCTGACCCCCAGCCCCCACACACACCTGACACCCATCCCCCCACACAGGTGATCCCCTGACTACCAGCCCCGCATGCACGTGACCACCTATACACATGAGCCCCTGACGCCCCACACACCTGACCCCCACCCCCCCCACAAGCGTGACTCCCTACACACATGACCCACTGACCCCGACACACCTGACCCCCAACCGCCCCCACACTTGTGACCCCCTACACAAATGAACACCTGTGTCCCCACACACCTGGCCCCAGACCTCCCACCCACACGTGACCCCCAGACCCTGCACACACCTGACCCCCACCAGCCTCCACACACGTGACCCCCGACACACATGACCCTCTGAGCCCCCACACACCTAACCCCCAGACACACCTGACCCCCAGCCCTCAAACACACCTGACCCCTGACCTCCACAAACGTGACCCCTTACACATATGGCCCCTGACCCCCAGCCCACCCCAATACCTGACCCCCTACACAAATGATCGCCTGACCCCCCATACACCTGACCCCACCCCCTCCACAAACGTGACCCACTACAAACCTGACCCCCCACCCCCCACACATGACCTCCTACAAACATGATCCCCTGACCCGCCACACACCTGTCCCCACCCCATCACACACGTCACTCCCTACACACCTGACCCCCCAGTCCCCACACACACCTGACCCCCGGACCCCTACACACCTGACCCCCCAGCTCCCACACACCTGACCCCGAGCCCCCCCATACACCTGACCCCCAGCCGCACCTACACACCTGACCCCCAGCCCCCACATACACCTGACCCCCAGCCCCCAGGTACACCTGACCCCAGCCCCACACACACCTGACATCCAGCTCCCCTACACACACCTGACCCCCAGACCCCCAAACACGTGACCCCTACACACATGACCCCCTGATCCCCAGCACCCCATCGCACTGACCGCCAGCCCCTCCACACACCTGACCCCCAGCACCCACATCCCCTGACCGCCAGCCCCCCACACACGTGACACATGGCACACATGACCTTCTGATCCCCAGCCACCCCAAACACCTGACCCCCAGCCCCCAAACACCTGACCCCCCCAGCCTCCCCCACACGTGACCCCCAACACACATGTTCCGCTGCCCCCCCACAGACATGAACCCCACCCCACGACAAACGTGACCCCATACACACCTGACCCCACCTTCTAGATATACCTGACCCTCTACACACATGACCCTCTGATACCCAGCCCCCCACACACACAATAGACAATAGACAATAGGTGCAGGAGTAGGCCATTCAGCCCTTCGAGCCAGCACCGCCATTCAATGCGATCATGGCTGATCACTATCAATCAGTACCCCGTTCCTGCCTTCTCCCCATACCCCCTCACTCCGCTATCCTTAAGAGCTCTATCCAGCTCTCTCTTGAAAGCATCCAACGAACTGGCCTCCACTGCCTTCTGAGGCAGAGAATTCCACACCTTCACCACCCTCTGACTGAAAAAGTTCTTCCTCATCTCCGTTCTAAATGGCCTACCCCTTATTCTCAAACTGTGGCCCCTTGTTCTGGACTCCCCCAACATTGGGAACATGTTATCTGCCTCTAATGTGTCCAATCCCCTAATTATCTTATATGTTTCAATAAGATCCCCCCTCATCCTTCTAAATTCCAGTGTATACAAGCCCAATCGCTCCAGCCTTTCAACATACGACAGTCCCGCCATTCCGGGAATTAATCTAGTGAACCTACGCTGCACGCCCTCCATAGCAAGAATATCCTTCCTCAAATTTGGAGACCAAAACTGCACACAGTACTCCAGGTGCGGTCTCACCAGGGCCCGGTACAACTGTAGAAGGACCTCTTTGCTCCTATACTCAACTCCTCTTGTTACGAAGGCCAACATTCCATTGGCTTTCTTCACTGCCTGCTGAACCTGCATGCTTCCTTTCATTGACTGATGCACTAGGACACCCAGATCTCGTTGAACTCCCCCTCCTCCTAACTTGACACCATTCAGATAATAATCTGCCTTTCTATTCTTACTTCCAAAGTGAATAACCTCACACTTATCTACATTAAACTGCATCTGCCATGTATCCGCCCACTCACACAACCTGTCCAGGTCACCCTGCAGCCTTATTGCATCTTCCTCACAATTCACACTACCCCCCAACTTAGTATCATCTGCAAATTTGCTAATGGTACTTTTAATCCCTCCGTCTAAGTCATTAATGTATATCGTAAATAGCTGGGGTCCCAGCACCGAACCTTGCGGTACCCCACTGGTCACTACCTGCCATTCCGAAAGGGACCCATTTATCCCCACTCTTTGCTTTCTGTCTGTTAACCAATTTTCTATCCATGTCAGTACCCTACCCCCAATACCATGTGCCCTAATTTTGCCCACTAATCTCCTATGTGGGACCTTGTCGAAGGCTTTCTGAAAGTCGAGGTACACCACATCCACTGACTCTCCCTTGTCAATTTTCCTAGTTACATCCTCAAAAAATTCCAGTAGATTTGTCAAGCATGATTTCCCCTTCGTAAATCCATGCTGACTCGGAACGATCCCGTTACTGCTATCCAAATGCTCAGCAATTTCGTCTTTTATAATTGACTCCAGCATTTTCCCCACCACTGATGTCAGACTAACTGGTCTATAATTACCCGTTTTCTCTCTCCCTCCTTTCTTAAAAAGTGGGATAACATTTGCTATCCTCCAATCCACAGGAACTGATCCTGAATCTATAGAACATTGAAAAATGATCTCCAATGCTTCCACTATTTCTAGAGCCACCTCCTTAAGTACTCTGGGATGCAGACCATCAGGCCCTGGGGATTTATCAGCCTTCAGTCCCATCAGTCTACCCAAAACCATTTCCTGCCTAATGTGGATTTCCTTCAGTTCCTCCATCACCCTAGGTTCTCCAGCCCCTAGAACATTTGGGAGATTGTGTGTATCTTCCTCAGTGAAGACAGATCCAAAGTAACGGTTTAACTCGTCTGCCATTTCTTTGTTCCCCATAATAAATTCCCCTGCTTCTGTCTTCAAGGGACCCACATTTGCCTTGACTATTTTTTTCCTCTTCACGTACCTAAAAAAACTTTTGCTATCCTCCTTTATATTATTGGCTAGTTTACCCTCGTACCTCATCTTTTCTCCTCGTATTGCCTTTTTAGTTAACTTTTGTTGCTCTTTAAAAGAGTCCCAATCCTCTGTCTTCCCACTCTTCTTTGCTATGTTATACTTCCTCTCCTTAATTTTTATGCTGTCCCTGACTTCCCTTGTCAGCCACAGGTGTCTCTTACTCCCCTTAGAGTCTTTCCACCTCTTTGGAATAAATTGATCCTGCAACCTCTGCATTATTCCCAGGAATACCTGCCATTGCTGTTCTACCGTCTTCCCTGCTAGGGCCTCCTTCCAATCAATTTTGGCCAGCTCCCGCCTCATGCCTCTGTAATCCCCTTTGCTATACTGTAATACCGACACTTCCGATTTTCCCTTCTGCCTTTCCATTTGCAGAGTAAAACTTATCATGTTGTGATCACTGCCTCCTAATGGCTCTTTTACCTCTAGTCCCCTTATCAGATCAGGATCATTACACAACACTAAATCCAGAATTGCCTTCTCCCTGGTAGGCTCCAGTACAAGCTGTTCTAAGAATCCATCTCGAAGGCACTCTACAAACTCTCTTTCCTGGGGTCCATTTCCAACCTGATTTTCCCAGTCTACCTGCATGTTGAAATCTCCCATAACCACCGTAGCATTACATTTTTGACACGCCAATTTTATCTCCTGATTTAACTTGCACCCTAAGTCGAGGCTACTGTTTGGGGGCCTATAGATAACTCCCATTAGGGTCTTTTTACCCTTACAATTTCTCATTTCTATCCATACTGATTCAACATCTCCTGATTCTATGTCACCCCTTGCAAGGGAATGAATATCATTCCTTACCATCAGAGCAACCCCACCCCCTCTGCCCACCTGTCTGTCTTTTCTATACGTTGTGTACCCCTGAATATTCAGTTCCCAGCCCTGGTCCTCTTGTAGCCATGTCTCAGTGATCCCTACAACATCATACTTGCCCATGACTAACTGAGCCTCAAGCTCATCCACTTTATTTTTTATACTACGCGCATTTAAGTACAACACTTTAACTTCTGTATTTACCTCCCCTCTCACATCGTTCACAATTGGCCCTGCCCTTAATTTCTTTTCCGCTCTAGAACTTCTGTTCCCATTCTTCCGAAAGTCTTTTGCAATATCTCCTGTATTCCCTTTTACCTCATCTTCATATTCACAATTTGTTAACCCCTCCCCCCCACTACTTAGTTTAAAGCCACAGGTGTCACACTAGCAAACCTGCCTGCCAGAATGTTTGTCCCCCTGCTGTTAAGATGCAACCCGTCCCTTTTGTACAAGTCACCCCTAGCCCAGAAGAGATCCCAGTGGTCCAGAAATCTAAATCCCTGCTCTCTGCACCAGTCCCTCAGCCATAAATTCATACCCTCTATCTCTCTGTTCCTGGCCTCACCAGCACGAGGTACCGGTAGCAGTCCAGAGATAACTACCTTCGACGTCCTACTTCTCAGCGTTTTTCCCAACTCTCTAAACTCCCGCTGTAGCACCTCCTTCCTCTTCCGCCCGACGTCATTCGTGCCCACGTGCACAACGACTTCAGGTTGATCGCCTTCCCTCGCTAGGATTTTCTGAAGCCGGTCTGTGATGTGTTGAACCCTGGCACCAGGGAGGCAACAGACCATCCTCAAGTCCCTCCTGCTGCCACAGAATCTTCTATCCGTCCCTCGGACTATGGAGTCACCGACCACTACGGCTCTTCCAGACTTCGGTCTCCCCTGTCGTGTATCCTTGCCAACAGGTCCGCCACTCGGACTGGAAACGTCTTCTGCCCCGACAGTTCCCAAGAGGGTATACCTATTTGCAATAGGCACAGCCACCGGGGTCTCCTGTAGTCCACGTCCACTCCTCCCTGAAATAGTCTCCCACCTTCGCTCGACCTGGACCCTTGGCGTGACAGCCTCACAATAGGTCCTGTCGAGGAAACTCTCGCATTCCCGGATGGCCCTGAGGTCATCCAACTGCCTCTCCAACTCCACCACACGTCCCTTCAGGAGCTGCACCTGGACACAGTTCTTGCAGGTGTAGCTCCCAGAAGCTCCCGCGATGTCCCTGTCTTCCCACATCCTGCAGGAAACACACCGCACCAACTTTTCCGCCATCACCTTGTGCCTATAACCAGCTCTGGCTTAAAACAATGGTATCCTCCTCACCTCAGCCTCCTCGCCGAAGACTCGCAGCCAAAGACTCGCAGCCAAAGACTCGCAGCCAAAGACTCGCAGCCAAAGACTCGCAGCCAAAGACTCGCAGCCAAAGACTCGCAGCCAAAGACTCGCAGCCAAAGACTCGCAGCCAAAGACTCGCAGCCAAAGACTCGCAGCCAAAGACTCGCAGCCAAAGACTCGCAGCCAAAGACTCGCAGCCAAAGACTCGCAGCCAAAGACTCGCAGCCAAAGACTCGCAGCCAAAGACTCGCAGCCAAAGACTCGCAGCCAAAGACTCGCAGCCAAAGACTCGCAGCCAAAGACTCGCAGCCAAAGACTCGCAGCCAAAGACTCGCAGCCAAAGACTCGCAGCCAAAGACTCGCAGCCAAAGACTCGCAGCCAAAGACTCGCAGCCAAAGACTCGCAGCCAAAGACTCGCAGCCAAAGACTCGCAGCCAAAGACTCGCAGCCAAAGACTCGCAGCCAAAGACTCGCAGCCAAAGACTCGCAGCCAAAGACTCGCAGCCAAAGACTCGCAGCCAAAGACTCGCAGCCAAAGACTCGCAGCCAAAGACTCGCAGCCAAAGACTCGCAGCCAAAGACTCGCAGCCAAAGACTCGCAGCCAAAGACTCGCAGCCAAAGACTCGCAGCCAAAGACTCGCAGCCAAAGACTCGCAGCCAAAGACTCGCAGCCAAAGACTCGCAGCCAAAGACTCGCAGCCAAAGACTCGCAGCCAAAGACTCGCAGCCAAAGACTCGCAGCCAAAGACTCGCAGCCAAAGACTCGCAGCCAAAGACTCGCAGCCAAAGACTCGCAGCCAAAGACTCGCAGCCAAAGACTCGCAGCCAAAGACTCGCAGCCAAAGACTCGCAGCCAAAGACTCGCAGCCAAAGACTCGCAGCCAAAGACTCGCAGCCAAAGACTCGCAGCCAAAGACTCGCAGCCAAAGACTCGCAGCCAAAGACTCGCAGCCAAAGACTCGCAGCCAAAGACTCGCAGCCAAAGACTCGCAGCCAAAGACTCGCAGCCAAAGACTCGCAGCCAAAGACTCGCAGCCAAAGACTCGCAGCCAAAGACTCGCAGCCAAAGACTCGCAGCCAAAGACTCGCAGCCAAAGACTCGCAGCCAAAGACTCGCAGCCAAAGACTCGCAGCCAAAGACTCGCAGCCAAAGACTCGCAGCCAAAGACTCGCAGCCAAAGACTCGCAGCCAAAGACTCGCAGCCAAAGACTCGCAGCCAAAGACTCGCAGCCAAAGACTCGCAGCCAAAGACTCGCAGCCAAAGACTCGCAGCCAAAGACTCGCAGCCAAAGACTCGCAGCCAAAGACTCGCAGCCAAAGACTCGCAGCCAAAGACTCGCAGCCAAAGACTCGCAGCCAAAGACTCGCAGCCAAAGACTCGCAGCCAAAGACTCGCAGCCAAAGACTCGCAGCCAAAGACTCGCAGCCAAAGACTCGCAGCCAAAGACTCGCAGCCAAAGACTCGCAGCCAAAGACTCGCAGCCAAAGACTCGCAGCCAAAGACTCGCAGCCAAAGACTCGCAGCCAAAGACTCGCAGCCAAAGACTCGCAGCCAAAGACTCGCAGCCAAAGACTCGCAGCCAAAGACTCGCAGCCAAAGACTCGCAGCCAAAGACTCGCAGCCAAAGACTCGCAGCCAAAGACTCGCAGCCAAAGACTCGCAGCCAAAGACTCGCAGCCAAAGACTCGCAGCCAAAGACTCGCAGCCAAAGACTCGCAGCCAAAGACTCGCAGCCAAAGACTCGCAGCCAAAGACTCGCAGCCAAAGACTCGCAGCCAAAGACTCGCAGCCAAAGACTCGCAGCCAAAGACTCGCAGCCAAAGACTCGCAGCCAAAGACTCGCAGCCAAAGACTCGCAGCCAAAGACTCGCAGCCAAAGACTCGCAGCCAAAGACTCGCAGCCAAAGACTCGCAGCCAAAGACTCGCAGCCAAAGACTCGCAGCCAAAGACTCGCAGCCAAAGACTCGCAGCCAAAGACTCGCAGCCAAAGACTCGCAGCCAAAGACTCGCAGCCAAAGACTCGCAGCCAAAGACTCGCAGCCAAAGACTCGCAGCCAAAGACTCGCAGCCAAAGACTCGCAGCCAAAGACTCGCAGCCAAAGACTCGCAGCCAAAGACTCGCAGCCAAAGACTCGCAGCCAAAGACTCGCAGCCAAAGACTCGCAGCCAAAGACTCGCAGCCAAAGACTCGCAGCCAAAGACTCGCAGCCAAAGACTCGCAGCCAAAGACTCGCAGCCAAAGACTCGCAGCCAAAGACTCGCAGCCAAAGACTCGCAGCCAAAGACTCGCAGCCAAAGACTCGCAGCCAAAGACTCGCAGCCAAAGACTCGCAGCCAAAGACTCGCAGCCAAAGACTCGCAGCCAAAGACTCGCAGCCAAAGACTCGCAGCCAAAGACTCGCAGCCAAAGACTCGCAGCCAAAGACTCGCAGCCAAAGACTCGCAGCCAAAGACTCGCAGCCAAAGACTCGCAGCCAAAGACTCGCAGCCAAAGACTCGCAGCCAAAGACTCGCAGCCAAAGACTCGCAGCCAAAGACTCGCAGCCAAAGACTCGCAGCCAAAGACTCGCAGCCAAAGACTCGCAGCCAAAGACTCGCAGCCAAAGACTCGCAGCCAAAGACTCGCAGCCAAAGACTCGCAGCCAAAGACTCGCAGCCAAAGACTCGCAGCCAAAGACTCGCAGCCAAAGACTCGCAGCCAAAGACTCGCAGCCAAAGACTCGCAGCCAAAGACTCGCAGCCAAAGACTCGCAGCCAAAGACTCGCAGCCAAAGACTCGCAGCCAAAGACTCGCAGCCAAAGACTCGCAGCCAAAGACTCGCAGCCAAAGACTCGCAGCCAAAGACTCGCAGCCAAAGACTCGCAGCCAAAGACTCGCAGCCAAAGACTCGCAGCCAAAGACTCGCAGCCAAAGACTCGCAGCCAAAGACTCGCAGCCAAAGACTCGCAGCCAAAGACTCGCAGCCAAAGACTCGCAGCCAAAGACTCGCAGCCAAAGACTCGCAGCCAAAGACTCGCAGCCAAAGACTCGCAGCCAAAGACTCGCAGCCAAAGACTCGCAGCCAAAGACTCGCAGCCAAAGACTCGCAGCCAAAGACTCGCAGCCAAAGACTCGCAGCCAAAGACTCGCAGCCAAAGACTCGCAGCCAAAGACTCGCAGCCAAAGACTCGCAGCCAAAGACTCGCAGCCAAAGACTCGCAGCCAAAGACTCGCAGCCAAAGACTCGCAGCCAAAGACTCGCAGCCAAAGACTCGCAGCCAAAGACTCGCAGCCAAAGACTCGCAGCCAAAGACTCGCAGCCAAAGACTCGCAGCCAAAGACTCGCAGCCAAAGACTCGCAGCCAAAGACTCGCAGCCAAAGACTCGCAGCCAAAGACTCGCAGCCAAAGACTCGCAGCCAAAGACTCGCAGCCAAAGACTCGCAGCCAAAGACTCGCAGCCAAAGACTCGCAGCCAAAGACTCGCAGCCAAAGACTCGCAGCCAAAGACTCGCAGCCAAAGACTCGCAGCCAAAGACTCGCAGCCAAAGACTCGCAGCCAAAGACTCGCAGCCAAAGACTCGCAGCCAAAGACTCGCAGCCAAAGACTCGCAGCCAAAGACTCGCAGCCAAAGACTCGCAGCCAAAGACTCGCAGCCAAAGACTCGCAGCCAAAGACTCGCAGCCAAAGACTCGCAGCCAAAGACTCGCAGCCAAAGACTCGCAGCCAAAGACTCGCAGCCAAAGACTCGCAGCCAAAGACTCGCAGCCAAAGACTCGCAGCCAAAGACTCGCAGCCAAAGACTCGCAGCCAAAGACTCGCAGCCAAAGACTCGCAGCCAAAGACTCGCAGCCAAAGACTCGCAGCCAAAGACTCGCAGCCAAAGACTCGCAGCCAAAGACTCGCAGCCAAAGACTCGCAGCCAAAGACTCGCAGCCAAAGACTCGCAGCCAAAGACTCGCAGCCAAAGACTCGCAGCCAAAGACTCGCAGCCAAAGACTCGCAGCCAAAGACTCGCAGCCAAAGACTCGCAGCCAAAGACTCGCAGCCAAAGACTCGCAGCCAAAGACTCGCAGCCAAAGACTCGCAGCCAAAGACTCGCAGCCAAAGACTCGCAGCCAAAGACTCGCAGCCAAAGACTCGCAGCCAAAGACTCGCAGCCAAAGACTCGCAGCCAAAGACTCGCAGCCAAAGACTCGCAGCCAAAGACTCGCAGCCAAAGACTCGCAGCCAAAGACTCGCAGCCAAAGACTCGCAGCCAAAGACTCGCAGCCAAAGACTCGCAGCCAAAGACTCGCAGCCAAAGACTCGCAGCCAAAGACTCGCAGCCAAAGACTCGCAGCCAAAGACTCGCAGCCAAAGACTCGCAGCCAAAGACTCGCAGCCAAAGACTCGCAGCCAAAGACTCGCAGCCAAAGACTCGCAGCCAAAGACTCGCAGCCAAAGACTCGCAGCCAAAGACTCGCAGCCAAAGACTCGCAGCCAAAGACTCGCAGCCAAAGACTCGCAGCCAAAGACTCGCAGCCAAAGACTCGCAGCCAAAGACTCGCAGCCAAAGACTCGCAGCCAAAGACTCGCAGCCAAAGACTCGCAGCCAAAGACTCGCAGCCAAAGACTCGCAGCCAAAGACTCGCAGCCAAAGACTCGCAGCCAAAGACTCGCAGCCAAAGACTCGCAGCCAAAGACTCGCAGCCAAAGACTCGCAGCCAAAGACTCGCAGCCAAAGACTCGCAGCCAAAGACTCGCAGCCAAAGACTCGCAGCCAAAGACTCGCAGCCAAAGACTCGCAGCCAAAGACTCGCAGCCAAAGACTCGCAGCCAAAGACTCGCAGCCAAAGACTCGCAGCCAAAGACTCGCAGCCAAAGACTCGCAGCCAAAGACTCGCAGCCAAAGACTCGCAGCCAAAGACTCGCAGCCAAAGACTCGCAGCCAAAGACTCGCAGCCAAAGACTCGCAGCCAAAGACTCGCAGCCAAAGACTCGCAGCCAAAGACTCGCAGCCAAAGACTCGCAGCCAAAGACTCGCAGCCAAAGACTCGCAGCCAAAGACTCGCAGCCAAAGACTCGCAGCCAAAGACTCGCAGCCAAAGACTCGCAGCCAAAGACTCGCAGCCAAAGACTCGCAGCCAAAGACTCGCAGCCAAAGACTCGCAGCCAAAGACTCGCAGCCAAAGACTCGCAGCCAAAGACTCGCAGCCAAAGACTCGCAGCCAAAGACTCGCAGCCAAAGACTCGCAGCCAAAGACTCGCAGCCAAAGACTCGCAGCCAAAGACTCGCAGCCAAAGACTCGCAGCCAAAGACTCGCAGCCAAAGACTCGCAGCCAAAGACTCGCAGCCAAAGACTCGCAGCCAAAGACTCGCAGCCAAAGACTCGCAGCCAAAGACTCGCAGCCAAAGACTCGCAGCCAAAGACTCGCAGCCAAAGACTCGCAGCCAAAGACTCGCAGCCAAAGACTCGCAGCCAAAGACTCGCAGCCAAAGACTCGCAGCCAAAGACTCGCAGCCAAAGACTCGCAGCCAAAGACTCGCAGCCAAAGACTCGCAGCCAAAGACTCGCAGCCAAAGACTCGCAGCCAAAGACTCGCAGCCAAAGACTCGCAGCCAAAGACTCGCAGCCAAAGACTCGCAGCCAAAGACTCGCAGCCAAAGACTCGCAGCCAAAGACTCGCAGCCAAAGACTCGCAGCCAAAGACTCGCAGCCAAAGACTCGCAGCCAAAGACTCGCAGCCAAAGACTCGCAGCCAAAGACTCGCAGCCAAAGACTCGCAGCCAAAGACTCGCAGCCAAAGACTCGCAGCCAAAGACTCGCAGCCAAAGACTCGCAGCCAAAGACTCGCAGCCAAAGACTCGCAGCCAAAGACTCGCAGCCAAAGACTCGCAGCCAAAGACTCGCAGCCAAAGACTCGCAGCCAAAGACTCGCAGCCAAAGACTCGCAGCCAAAGACTCGCAGCCAAAGACTCGCAGCCAAAGACTCGCAGCCAAAGACTCGCAGCCAAAGACTCGCAGCCAAAGACTCGCAGCCAAAGACTCGCAGCCAAAGACTCGCAGCCAAAGACTCGCAGCCAAAGACTCGCAGCCAAAGACTCGCAGCCAAAGACTCGCAGCCAAAGACTCGCAGCCAAAGACTCGCAGCCAAAGACTCGCAGCCAAAGACTCGCAGCCAAAGACTCGCAGCCAAAGACTCGCAGCCAAAGACTCGCAGCCAAAGACTCGCAGCCAAAGACTCGCAGCCAAAGACTCGCAGCCAAAGACTCGCAGCCAAAGACTCGCAGCCAAAGACTCGCAGCCAAAGACTCGCAGCCAAAGACTCGCAGCCAAAGACTCGCAGCCAAAGACTCGCAGCCAAAGACTCGCAGCCAAAGACTCGCAGCCAAAGACTCGCAGCCAAAGACTCGCAGCCAAAGACTCGCAGCCAAAGACTCGCAGCCAAAGACTCGCAGCCAAAGACTCGCAGCCAAAGACTCGCAGCCAAAGACTCGCAGCCAAAGACTCGCAGCCAAAGACTCGCAGCCAAAGACTCGCAGCCAAAGACTCGCAGCCAAAGACTCGCAGCCAAAGACTCGCAGCCAAAGACTCGCAGCCAAAGACTCGCAGCCAAAGACTCGCAGCCAAAGACTCGCAGCCAAAGACTCGCAGCCAAAGACTCGCAGCCAAAGACTCGCAGCCAAAGACTCGCAGCCAAAGACTCGCAGCCAAAGACTCGCAGCCAAAGACTCGCAGCCAAAGACTCGCAGCCAAAGACTCGCAGCCAAAGACTCGCAGCCAAAGACTCGCAGCCAAAGACTCGCAGCCAAAGACTCGCAGCCAAAGACTCGCAGCCAAAGACTCGCAGCCAAAGACTCGCAGCCAAAGACTCGCAGCCAAAGACTCGCAGCCAAAGACTCGCAGCCAAAGACTCGCAGCCAAAGACTCGCAGCCAAAGACTCGCAGCCAAAGACTCGCAGCCAAAGACTCGCAGCCAAAGACTCGCAGCCAAAGACTCGCAGCCAAAGACTCGCAGCCAAAGACTCGCAGCCAAAGACTCGCAGCCAAAGACTCGCAGCCAAAGACTCGCAGCCAAAGACTCGCAGCCAAAGACTCGCAGCCAAAGACTCGCAGCCAAAGACTCGCAGCCAAAGACTCGCAGCCAAAGACTCGCAGCCAAAGACTCGCAGCCAAAGACTCGCAGCCAAAGACTCGCAGCCAAAGACTCGCAGCCAAAGACTCGCAGCCAAAGACTCGCAGCCAAAGACTCGCAGCCAAAGACTCGCAGCCAAAGACTCGCAGCCAAAGACTCGCAGCCAAAGACTCGCAGCCAAAGACTCGCAGCCAAAGACTCGCAGCCAAAGACTCGCAGCCAAAGACTCGCAGCCAAAGACTCGCAGCCAAAGACTCGCAGCCAAAGACTCGCAGCCAAAGACTCGCAGCCAAAGACTCGCAGCCAAAGACTCGCAGCCAAAGACTCGCAGCCAAAGACTCGCAGCCAAAGACTCGCAGCCAAAGACTCGCAGCCAAAGACTCGCAGCCAAAGACTCGCAGCCAAAGACTCGCAGCCAAAGACTCGCAGCCAAAGACTCGCAGCCAAAGACTCGCAGCCAAAGACTCGCAGCCAAAGACTCGCAGCCAAAGACTCGCAGCCAAAGACTCGCAGCCAAAGACTCGCAGCCAAAGACTCGCAGCCAAAGACTCGCAGCCAAAGACTCGCAGCCAAAGACTCGCAGCCAAAGACTCGCAGCCAAAGACTCGCAGCCAAAGACTCGCAGCCAAAGACTCGCAGCCAAAGACTCGCAGCCAAAGACTCGCAGCCAAAGACTCGCAGCCAAAGACTCGCAGCCAAAGACTCGCAGCCAAAGACTCGCAGCCAAAGACTCGCAGCCAAAGACTCGCAGCCAAAGACTCGCAGCCAAAGACTCGCAGCCAAAGACTCGCAGCCAAAGACTCGCAGCCAAAGACTCGCAGCCAAAGACTCGCAGCCAAAGACTCGCAGCCAAAGACTCGCAGCCAAAGACTCGCAGCCAAAGACTCGCAGCCAAAGACTCGCAGCCAAAGACTCGCAGCCAAAGACTCGCAGCCAAAGACTCGCAGCCAAAGACTCGCAGCCAAAGACTCGCAGCCAAAGACTCGCAGCCAAAGACTCGCAGCCAAAGACTCGCAGCCAAAGACTCGCAGCCAAAGACTCGCAGCCAAAGACTCGCAGCCAAAGACTCGCAGCCAAAGACTCGCAGCCAAAGACTCGCAGCCAAAGACTCGCAGCCAAAGACTCGCAGCCAAAGACTCGCAGCCAAAGACTCGCAGCCAAAGACTCGCAGCCAAAGACTCGCAGCCAAAGACTCGCAGCCAAAGACTCGCAGCCAAAGACTCGCAGCCAAAGACTCGCAGCCAAAGACTCGCAGCCAAAGACTCGCAGCCAAAGACTCGCAGCCAAAGACTCGCAGCCAAAGACTCGCAGCCAAAGACTCGCAGCCAAAGACTCGCAGCCAAAGACTCGCAGCCAAAGACTCGCAGCCAAAGACTCGCAGCCAAAGACTCGCAGCCAAAGACTCGCAGCCAAAGACTCGCAGCCAAAGACTCGCAGCCAAAGACTCGCAGCCAAAGACTCGCAGCCAAAGACTCGCAGCCAAAGACTCGCAGCCAAAGACTCGCAGCCAAAGACTCGCAGCCAAAGACTCGCAGCCAAAGACTCGCAGCCAAAGACTCGCAGCCAAAGACTCGCAGCCAAAGACTCGCAGCCAAAGACTCGCAGCCAAAGACTCGCAGCCAAAGACTCGCAGCCAAAGACTCGCAGCCAAAGACTCGCAGCCAAAGACTCGCAGCCAAAGACTCGCAGCCAAAGACTCGCAGCCAAAGACTCGCAGCCAAAGACTCGCAGCCAAAGACTCGCAGCCAAAGACTCGCAGCCAAAGACTCGCAGCCAAAGACTCGCAGCCAAAGACTCGCAGCCAAAGACTCGCAGCCAAAGACTCGCAGCCAAAGACTCGCAGCCAAAGACTCGCAGCCAAAGACTCGCAGCCAAAGACTCGCAGCCAAAGACTCGCAGCCAAAGACTCGCAGCCAAAGACTCGCAGCCAAAGACTCGCAGCCAAAGACTCGCAGCCAAAGACTCGCAGCCAAAGACTCGCAGCCAAAGACTCGCAGCCAAAGACTCGCAGCCAAAGACTCGCAGCCAAAGACTCGCAGCCAAAGACTCGCAGCCAAAGACTCGCAGCCAAAGACTCGCAGCCAAAGACTCGCAGCCAAAGACTCGCAGCCAAAGACTCGCAGCCAAAGACTCGCAGCCAAAGACTCGCAGCCAAAGACTCGCAGCCAAAGACTCGCAGCCAAAGACTCGCAGCCAAAGACTCGCAGCCAAAGACTCGCAGCCAAAGACTCGCAGCCAAAGACTCGCAGCCAAAGACTCGCAGCCAAAGACTCGCAGCCAAAGACTCGCAGCCAAAGACTCGCAGCCAAAGACTCGCAGCCAAAGACTCGCAGCCAAAGACTCGCAGCCAAAGACTCGCAGCCAAAGACTCGCAGCCAAAGACTCGCAGCCAAAGACTCGCAGCCAAAGACTCGCAGCCAAAGACTCGCAGCCAAAGACTCGCAGCCAAAGACTCGCAGCCAAAGACTCGCAGCCAAAGACTCGCAGCCAAAGACTCGCAGCCAAAGACTCGCAGCCAAAGACTCGCAGCCAAAGACTCGCAGCCAAAGACTCGCAGCCAAAGACTCGCAGCCAAAGACTCGCAGCCAAAGACTCGCAGCCAAAGACTCGCAGCCAAAGACTCGCAGCCAAAGACTCGCAGCCAAAGACTCGCAGCCAAAGACTCGCAGCCAAAGACTCGCAGCCAAAGACTCGCAGCCAAAGACTCGCAGCCAAAGACTCGCAGCCAAAGACTCGCAGCCAAAGACTCGCAGCCAAAGACTCGCAGCCAAAGACTCGCAGCCAAAGACTCGCAGCCAAAGACTCGCAGCCAAAGACTCGCAGCCAAAGACTCGCAGCCAAAGACTCGCAGCCAAAGACTCGCAGCCAAAGACTCGCAGCCAAAGACTCGCAGCCAAAGACTCGCAGCCAAAGACTCGCAGCCAAAGACTCGCAGCCAAAGACTCGCAGCCAAAGACTCGCAGCCAAAGACTCGCAGCCAAAGACTCGCAGCCAAAGACTCGCAGCCAAAGACTCGCAGCCAAAGACTCGCAGCCAAAGACTCGCAGCCAAAGACTCGCAGCCAAAGACTCGCAGCCAAAGACTCGCAGCCAAAGACTCGCAGCCAAAGACTCGCAGCCAAAGACTCGCAGCCAAAGACTCGCAGCCAAAGACTCGCAGCCAAAGACTCGCAGCCAAAGACTCGCAGCCAAAGACTCGCAGCCAAAGACTCGCAGCCAAAGACTCGCAGCCAAAGACTCGCAGCCAAAGACTCGCAGCCAAAGACTCGCAGCCAAAGACTCGCAGCCAAAGACTCGCAGCCAAAGACTCGCAGCCAAAGACTCGCAGCCAAAGACTCGCAGCCAAAGACTCGCAGCCAAAGACTCGCAGCCAAAGACTCGCAGCCAAAGACTCGCAGCCAAAGACTCGCAGCCAAAGACTCGCAGCCAAAGACTCGCAGCCAAAGACTCGCAGCCAAAGACTCGCAGCCAAAGACTCGCAGCCAAAGACTCGCAGCCAAAGACTCGCAGCCAAAGACTCGCAGCCAAAGACTCGCAGCCAAAGACTCGCAGCCAAAGACTCGCAGCCAAAGACTCGCAGCCAAAGACTCGCAGCCAAAGACTCGCAGCCAAAGACTCGCAGCCAAAGACTCGCAGCCAAAGACTCGCAGCCAAAGACTCGCAGCCAAAGACTCGCAGCCAAAGACTCGCAGCCAAAGACTCGCAGCCAAAGACTCGCAGCCAAAGACTCGCAGCCAAAGACTCGCAGCCAAAGACTCGCAGCCAAAGACTCGCAGCCAAAGACTCGCAGCCAAAGACTCGCAGCCAAAGACTCGCAGCCAAAGACTCGCAGCCAAAGACTCGCAGCCAAAGACTCGCAGCCAAAGACTCGCAGCCAAAGACTCGCAGCCAAAGACTCGCAGCCAAAGACTCGCAGCCAAAGACTCGCAGCCAAAGACTCGCAGCCAAAGACTCGCAGCCAAAGACTCGCAGCCAAAGACTCGCAGCCAAAGACTCGCAGCCAAAGACTCGCAGCTTTCTCACTGGGCACTTCCCTCACTGGGCTGCACCTGAACAGGGCTGCACCCTTTTGTGAGCCTTGCTTATATCACCAATTTAAATTGCCTGATTGTCCAATTTACCTGACTTCTCACTTAAACTGCCTGTTGAACTGTGATTAGCACTTACTTTACTGCTCAGCCAACAGGCGTCCTTGCTCTGCTCCCGGACTTTTCAAATTGACTACTACTTCCTTTTGGCGCTCTTTTTAAACTGCCTGTTCAACTGTGATTAGCACTTACTTTACTGCTCAGCCAACGGGCGTCCTTGCTCTGCTCCCGGACTTTTCAACCTGACCTCCAGCCCCCAAACACCTGACCCCCAGCGCCCCCACACACGTGGCCCCTATCCACATGACCCCCTGACCCCCAGACCCCCCACACACACCTGACCGCCACACCCCCCAAACACCTGACCCTCAGCCCCCCTACACACGTGACACCCTACACACATGACCCCCTAACCCCCACACAACTGACCCCTGCCTCCCAAACACCTGAATCCAGCCCCCCAACACATGACCCCCTACACACACGAACCCCACCCCCACCCCAAATCTGCCCCCCCCCCCCCACACGCTGGACCCCCTGCACACCTGACCCCCAGCCCCCCACATACCTGACCCCCAGCACCCACACCCCCTGACCTCCAGCACCCCCTCACACGTGACCACCTACACACATGACCCCCTGGGGATCACACACCTGATCACCAGCCCCCCAAACAAGAGACCCCCACATACCTGACCACCCCATCACCCCACACAAACGTGACCCACTACACACCTGACCCCATCCCCAGACACACGTGACCCCCTACACACATGACCCCCGCCCCCCCCACACACGTGACCCCTGACACCCACACACCTGACCCCCACACACATAACTCTCACCACACATGACATTCATCCCCCACACACATGACCCCGACACCCACACACCTGACCCCCACCCGCCCCCACACACTGTACACTGAGGGGAGAGGAGGGGAGCGCCTGGCGGGCGGGGACAGCTGCTTCCCATCGGTGAGTATTTGCCGCCGGCCCCCAGTGGACGGGTCTAATCTTGGGGAGAGACTGCGGGTAAATCTCCCCATTGAGTTTGATTTGTTGTTGTGAGGACTTTGCATTGATTGTTGTGACTAAATGTGTCCCGGTGAGAGTTTGAAGCAGGAAAGTCATGTCCAGCACCAGCTGCGCGTTGTTATGGGACGTGTTGGTGCAGGTGCTGCACAACAATCACACAGAGTTGAGTGAAGTTGGATCTAACAGTTGATGTGTTGAGGGCGCTGAGCGGTCTGGTGCTGTGGAAGCAGATGGCCCAGTTTGGTTCACAAAATGGCTGCATTTTCAGGGCACTGTTTCACAATGAAACCATCAGCTTGTTATTCCCGGGTTCAGTTATTTTTACTGATAACACTTCCTCAGTTGCCAGAGTAAAGGCCTTTCTGAGCCTTCTGTGAGGAGAGTGGTCAACAGTTCAGTAATTCAATGTGCAACTACACAGTGAAATTGTTTTAGCACATATTACACATGCAGGCATTGCCATTTTCAAAGTCTAAATCCGGTCTGCCCGTGAGCTTGATGTGCTGGTGCAGTTCCTGTGAACAGACCTCCCTGTCCTTAACCATCTTTGTGTCCCGCAGGGCACCTCCACCTACCCTGAAGGCGCTGCAGGCATGAACCCAGTTCACGAGTTGCTGAGCTAACTGCCTCACACACTAAATCCTTGGGGCCAGGACCCCACTCTGCGTTTGATGTGAATGTTGCCGGCACATCTTACCGTGCTCAACGCCCACTTTCTGAAGTGCCCGGCAGATCCTGTGCCGGTCACATCAACAACTGTAGTAACTGTGGGCTCACACGCTGGGATTCGGGAGCAGTGCCCTGCATTTGGGAAAGTCTGTAATTACTGCAAACGTAGAAACCATTTTGTCCGCTGCTGTCGTTCGCGTGGGAACAGAGTCGGGACAAAACAGTCGGTACATCTGCTACAGCCAGAGCCGTCTCACACAGCACCTGCATCACTCCCTGTGTTTAACGAGCATGACCTAGCTGCTATCAACGGACTGAATATCAATATACATTCCTTATCAGACCCATCTGCTAAACATCTCGATCCCATGGTCACCCTCCTCATTAACGGAGTGCCTGTTACTGCAAAGCTTGACACAGGGGCTCGCTGCAACGTTATCACCTTATCAGAGCTCCACAGGATTCGTAATGCCAAGGACATCAAGCCAACCATGGCCTCACTGCTTTCCTTTGGAGGGGGCTCAGTCAAGCCCGTTGGAACTGTTGTGCTGCAGTGCCAGCTAGCGTCCTGTGTTCACAAACTGTCTTTCTTGGTTGTCCGGGAAAACGCTCCTTCCCTGCTAGGCATTGCTGCCTGCATCGACTTAGGCTTGGTTGCCTTCGACTCGGTGGTCCATCACCTGGCTTCCGCACATGCCCCCGCCCAGCGATTCCTCTCGCAGTACGGTGAGCTCTTTAACGACAAGCTCGGCAAGCTTCCGGTCACGTACAAGATCACGACCGACCCAGAGGTCTTACCGGTCGTCCGTCCCACCCACCGGATTCCCCATGCTATGCGGGACCGCGTGCTGAGTGAACTCAACAGGATGGTGGATCTGGGAGTGATTGCCCCTGTCACGGACCCGTCAGACTGGGTCTCCACCATGGTGGTTGCCTCTTAAAAAAAACACGGAGGAGATACGGATTTGCATTAATCCCAGGGATTTAAACACCACCATTAAACGGCCACACTATCCCATGCGCAAGGTGGAAGATGTCGCAGCGCAACTGGGCAAGGCAAAAGTTTTCTCTGTCCTTGACGAAAAAGCTCCTTCTGGCAGATTCCGCTAGATCACAACACCTCCAACCTGACCACTTTTTGTACACCGTTTGGACGTTTCAAATTTTAACGTATGCCCTTCGGCATAAACTCAGCTAGCGAGGTGTTTCAGCGCACCGTGGAACAGCTATTTGCCGGATACCCCTGCTCGATTGAGGTTGAC
>NW_027603009.1:0-23190 GCF_053455715.1 Rhinoraja longicauda
TTCTATGTTTCTGTGTTTCAAATGTCTATATTTCATTTTTATATGAATTCTATGCGATATGAACTGAAACTAGAAATTAGGTTCTATTTAATCCAGGTGTCTATAATCACAGATTGTTTGTTGATTACATCTAAAGCCTTTCTTCTCTTTCTAACAACAAATTGGAATTTTATATTTTATTAAGCTAACAAGTTTATCCCTTCCTTATTTTGAATGGCAGTGAAGTTTTTTTTTGTATTTCTGTAGATAGGGTAGACCATTAGAATCGTTTTCTTAGGGTGGAAATATCAAAGGTTAGAGAGCATATCTTTAAGGTGAGAGGGTGAAAATTAAAATGAGAAGTGCAGGGCAATCCTTTGTGTACAGAGAATGATAGGTGTCTGGGATGTGCTGCCAGAGGTGGTGGTGGAAGCAATTATGATCATGACATCAAGAGGGTTTTAGATTGGCACTACGGGATATAGGTCCAACGAAATGGATCTATTTCCTTCCATTCTGTCCCACACAACTAAATGGAGGGGTATAGATCATGTGCAGACAGAAGGGATTAGTTTAATTTAGCATCATGTTTGGCATAGACTTTATACTGCGAAGTGTCTGTGCTGTACTATGCTGTGCTGTACTGTTCTATGTTCGATGTTCCATGTGACGTCGCCCATCCTGTCAAAACATTAACCTATGTGTGAGCATTACCCGAATAAGTTCTCATAGAAATATCTGTCTGGGAAGAATGAAAGAGAGGCATGAAACTGATGTCTACAGTATGTAGACCACGCAGTTATTAATTCTCACCATATACTTTACAGTTTACAGGAGAAAAGATGGAGAATACTTTAGCACTGGGCCTACCTTACTATCTGCCATTCAGTAATGAATGGATTTTTAAGCAATGATGATGATGTCTGACCTTCTGTTGCCATCCTCTGCAAAGCTAATTTGATTAGCATTAATGTAAACTCATCTTGGCATCCACTCTGTCTCTGTTACCATACGGTGGGACTTACAGAGACCTGGTAATGAATGATGGTGAAATTGAATGGGTAATGACGGAACCTCAGAGATCTTGGCCTTGACCCCAAAGAAATGGTAAATGATCTTGTGAGTTCAATTGTGTTATCTTCAAATGGAACTTAATCCCACTGGAACAAGAGCACAATTTAACCAACACGTTGATCAAAATGGATTAATAGTATCGAGCTCAGGCAAAATATTAACCTCCTTGTCTAATGTAAATAACAGTGGTTTATGTTGGAGTCACATCACAGTTACAGTTGAGAAACATGCAAGAGTGGTTACAGCTCTGAGTCACAGGCTGAGAAGATTGGAAGTATTATTGTGTTGTGTACTGCTCACTGTTGTGCCTGCCATTGGGGTTACAATCTATGTAGCGCTTAATTGTGTTAGATAATATCAGACAGAAGATTTGGTAATCTATATGGGAGAATATACTTATGGCTAAATGCTTTTCTGTTTTACTGTAGATGGCAAAAAGATTATTCTGCAAGATTGTACCTTGCACTGGGTTACAAAGCAATGTTGTTTTGTATGCTAATTGGAAAGAGGACAAAATTGGCTCAAACTTACTTCATTGAAACTTTCCTAAATTATTAGTGATAGGAGAAGTGATATTTTTGGGGGGAGTTTAAAATGAAATTCCAAGATGAAATAGAGGAACTATGTTTAACAATTATTGCACTACTGCTTTTTTCAATTATTTCAACTATTAAAGCACCTGTCCTTATTTTGCCTTTTAAGTGCTAAATGATGGATATTAATTGTGAGCTTTAAAATTTATTGCAATATCTTCTGACCATGAAAGCAGGTGGTGGAACGCACAAATACATCTCCTGAGTGACAGTATGCAAGCTCCAAGTGTTAATTCTCACATTAACAGCTTTAAAAACAAAATTGTCTGTACCATCAGGTAGTACGTAGGTGTTTCTCTCAGGATGGGGAAAACTATGAAACGATTCCCAGTGAAACTGCTTTCACATTTCACTACCAGTATTTCCTGCATTAGGTTTATGGCTTGGTGACTGTCATTCAGAAAAAAAAGGCTATCATAATTTCACCTTGAGAGACCAGGTTTAAATGTGCCTGGAATGGTGGAGTGAAAAACATGTTCCTTTTGCTGAAGGTGAAATATGAAGTGCGGGAGAGTGTAATCCGGGAAAGAGTGTAATCTTTTAGGAGAGTGCGGGAAATGTCGATGGCAGCCTTGACTTGTTCCAATGGTTCAACAAGTAAAGTGTCTTACATTTGGTGCTTTGTGGAATTCAATTAACAAGGCATTTGGGACTTTACAAGTTGGCTGACATAAGAAAGTAAATAATGTCATATTGATCCAGTGCAGGTTATTTTTACAACAATAGTGGGGATACAGTAGAGGAGGGCAATCTCTATTGTATCTGACCTGTCAATTGCTATACCCACAGTATTCTCAAGGTTATTCCCCAACCCTGATTAGTCTTGATCAGCCCAAATTAAATATTTCAATCCACTCTCTACGTTTATTACAATCTATTTTTCAGTCTGCATTGTCATTAGTCTCGAACACTAACTAATTAATCTGTTGTAAATTCATTCACATGTTATCTTGTACCCATGCTTCATTATTGATGGACAGCTTCCTTTCTACCATGACTTCAAAACACTGCTGCTGTTAGTCCATCCTTTACCAAATCCAGCTTAACCCTGTGTCATTGCCTTCAGCTCCAAGTTTCTGAAGATCTCATTTATGAACTTAACTCATTCTACAACATCCCTATATCTCTGTAAACTTCGCTAGGTTGTTCACATTTTGCAGTGAGATTTTCTTTTCCTCTGCCTTTGGGTTTTGTTTATTTTGTACACAATAACTGCTATCAGTATCATAGGCTCTCATTTGGATTTCCCTCTTAAACCTCTCCAAGTATCTCATCTTGAAAGATTCCAGCATTTTTTTTGGTCTAAGTGTCAGTTCATTTCTGTGAATTGAAATGGAATATTTTGTCATATCAAAGGATTTTGTTCAAAATGGCAATTATTATAAATATTATGTGGACTCAAGGTAAGGACTACATGCCATGTCAAAGTTCACAATTGTTCATGTAATAAAGACTTTGCAGGCATGAAGGAGGAATTGTACATGGAGCGTCACACCACAAATACACACAAAATTATTCTTTCAGTATAAATTTGTAAAACATTTGCTATTTAAGCTGTCACCGCCAGGAAAAAGGAATCATAAAACGGCTGTGCCATCAAAGAATTTGCTATGACACTCACTTGTATAACCATAATGCTGCAAAACAGTTTACACCAAGCAACCCTAAGACAAATGTGTATGGAACTTGGATAATGTAACTAAATATTGCATTTTATTTTTCTAATTAAGTCGAGGATGATTTACAATAATGCTTTTGGCTGAATTTTACAGGATTACCGAGTCTATTGTTGAATTTACAGTTCCTGGAATAGGAACATCAGGAGAATTTTAAAGAACTTCAAAGCTCTCTCCAGGGTGTTGCCATAACTCTATATCTTAAAATAATATTGTGGAAGAAAACATGTTTGTCCTTAATTGTGCCATTAAGAACATATATCACAAAATTTAATAAGTACTGAAATGCATTAATATAATGAAGAAAAAGCTCATCTTTGCAACTTTCAAAACACCACCTTCAGCTGATCAACAATGGGAATGATGTATTTTTTGTCTGATAGATGGCAATATGCTGCTCACACTTTCATATTTATCAAAGAGCATGGGAATAGTTTGAGCTATGAATCCAAATGCCTGTGGTCTTTCTGACATCTTGCTTCCATAATCCGATCCTTTTAACTCTGACACTAAAAGCCTTATCCATTAGGGCACAATATTCATCATTGTTTAGGCAACGCTAATTAGCCTAAAATAATAGCATCATTTAAGGATAACCTCTCCCAGCAGTTGCCAATCCCCAACTCAATTCAAGCAACACAAGCTGCAACATTAATATTTTATGAAAGCAATATACTGCTGCTGCTGCAAATCTGAGATAACAACCGAAAGTGTTGGAAATTCTTAACATGTTAGACAGTATCAATGAGAGGAGAAATGAACTGAGTTAATATTTCAACTTACAAAGACAGACCAGAGGTACCCTGGGATGAGTGGCTCACATCCTCGCATCCTAAAGCCTTTCCAACTGTTTCACGGCTTAAGTCGGGAGCATAATGGGGTATTCTTCAATTTCCTAATATCCATCCACATTCAAGAAGCTTGGCACTATCCACGATGAAGAAACTTACTTGACTTTGTCCAATGTTTTAAAGAGTCATTCCTTCCACTGATGTGGCACTGTGATTACGGTGTATGCTATCTAGAACAGGGATTCCATTTACTCACCTAGACTGCCATGCAAGCTCCTCCCAAATCTGTAATCTCTGCCACCAAGAAAGACAAGGGCAGCAGATGCAAGGAAGCTCCGTTGCTTACAGGTTTCCTTATGGTCACACATTCTCCTGGCAGATCATTGTCACTGATTCAGACCTCTGTAACTCCCTCCCCTAAAATATGTTGGGAGCAGCATCAACAGACAGACTGCCTTTCTACTTAAGAAAGGATCTCAAAAGCAATTTGTAATCAATAATGCACACAATTAAAAACAACCAATTGACATGCAATGCAATGCTTATAGAGTTATGGTTAAACAGCATGGAAACAGGCCTTTTAGTTGTGCCAAACAAAATTATCTACCTGAAACAGACCTGAACTATAAGGATTATTACTTGCTCCCAGGCACTATATGAGTGGGCTTGGCCAAATTCCGGACGGGGCAAGGATATTTTTTTGATTAATTTGTGTGCCATCTTGGTTCATAAAGGAAATATTTTAGTGACATATTAGAGCAATCATTGAAATGGTCACTGCACGTTCCAAACAATTTGAATTTAATTAAATCTTTAATGAATCATTTGCAAGTTGATTGATTATTAGTTGATACTAATTTGATGATATTGTGGCGATGAAACTACTGTTTCCCATTGATGCATGTAGCAAAAACAAGGCGGCATATAAAGACAATGGTTGGCAAAAGGGCCGAAGATGGCATGTGCAACTATTTTGTACACATCAACTAGTTTACAACTGGAATATATTGCCAGGAATCATAGTGGAGCAGATTCAATTGTGTAGCATTGTAAAAGGAGCTGGATAATTACCTGAACAAAATAATTTACAGCACAATGGGGAGAAGGATTGTATAGGAAGGAACTCTAGATGCTGGTTTACACCGAAGATAGATATAAAATGCTGGAGTAACTCAGCGAAACAGGCTGCATCTCTTCAGGGAGAAGGATTGGCCAGATTGCCCTTATGTGGGGGTGGTTATAGACATAATAGGCCAAATACCTTCTTTCCATGGAGTAACTATTCTGTTATTCTGTGACTTTAAGTAGTATGAATAGACTACAGTAAGTATGCAACCTATTTCTTACTTAATGCCATCAAAAGAAAAGAAACCCAGGAGTGTACAAAACAGACTGGCAACTGGTAGTTGCCTATTTTCTGTTCAAAAAATTCAGAATAATTGTACGTTCATCTTTAATGCAAGTGTCCCTTCAGTTGGGTAAAAAAAATTGCAAGGTCAATAAACTTTATCAGCCTCAGCCTAGCTTATAATGGACACAAGTTCACAGTAAAAATCTTGTCACTACAATTTGCAAAATATTCCCAGCCCAAAGCAACAATACTAATGTAGAAACATGGAACTGCAGATGCTGGTTTAAACAAAAGGATACAAAGTGTATTCAACAGGTATTCAACAGTAATTCAACAGGTCAGGCAGCATCGCTGGAGAACATGGATATTATGGCAGTTAAATGTAAAAATTGATGCCCTAAAGATACATAGGTTACTTCTCTGGGGTGGAATTAAGTAGGAAAGCAAATTTGTGACAAGTTGAGTGGAGGAGGTAAGCAGCAGACTGAATAAATGGGAGATTATTTTGGATTTGACTATTATAAAACCACCTAAATATACGGTCACAACACAAAGCAAGTGTGGGTAATTGTTGCTTCTTTTATCTGCACTGTCATTCAAAAAGAACAAGGCTAAGCAATTACTTCAGTTCCACTTACCTCTACTCACTAAAATTAATTTCTTAGATGAGCGGCTGTGTTCAAAATGAGGAAGCTTTGTCAATATTCACAAAAGTTTCAAAGAATGAGAGGTGATCCCCTTGAGATATAAAAGATTTTGAGAAGGAGATTTTGAGAGAGTAGATACTGAGTCACTGTGTCCTCTTGTGAGAGGGCTCAGAATTAGGAGTCTGATATTTAGGATGGATTAGGAACAACCCTTTGTAAATTTCAGATTTTCATTCAAAAGAAGCCATAGGGATTCAATCGCTGAAGGTTTTTAAGGTAGAGATTGATATATTTTAGAACACCGGGACGTCAATGATTCTGATATGTATGTAGGTTAATTGGCTGGGTAAATGTAAAAATTGTCCCTAGTGGGTGTAGGATAGTGTTAATGTACGGGGATCGCTGGGCGGCACGGACTTGGAGTGCCGAAAAGGCCTGTTTCCGGTTGTATATATATGATATGATATGATATATGATATATAAATGGGAGCTACAGGGCAGAATTTGTCCTGCAATCCTGCAGTTATTTGGAGCATTAACATTACTTGTCAGGAGAGTAATGGTAAATATTCTTGATTTTCTCTTTAATAAACCATGCTAAAATTCTGCATTCGGTATCGGGAATGGTTGTTATGTACTGCAGATAGGAAAAAACCTATGGGAACCTTTCCTCAACCCACTAACCGCAAGCAACTTAAAACAAATCTCGAGCAGTTTTTGATGTTATATCCACAAGACATGAGGTGAAAGAAGGACAACTGCTGAGGAGCTTTCTTACATGTTTGACAGCTGAGCTAATGTTCACAGTTCCCACATACACCTGCTGCTGGTTTATCAGACCTCACTGGACTTGCATCTGAATATTGGCACATTCAGGAGCTCATCTTTCTGATCTTTATTTAAAAAAACTTCAATTGCCCCACGGCAGATTTCACAGTGGGTGTAGATACTGCTCATTCTCAATTTCCTTTGGGAAGGTGCTGGTGAACCATTATTTTCCATAGATGCAGCCTTTCTGGCGCAAGTGCTTCCAGAGTGCTATTAGGGAGCAAGTTTCAGGAACTAGAGCTGGTGTGATGAAAGGATGGTTATGTTTTTCTAAGCCAGGATGATTGATGTAGCAAGACCTGAACTACATCCAAACTTGGATGGATAGTAACATATTTAGTTTAGTTCAGAGAGACAGCATGGAAACAGGCCCTTCAGTCCATTGTGTCTGTGCTGACCAACAATCACCCATTCATGCTGGTTTTATTCTATGCACTAGGGACAATTTACAGAAGCCAATTAACAAGGGCTGAAATAGGCCCTCTGGCCCACTGAGTCCATGCCAAGCCATGATCACCCACAGTTCCATGTTATCCCACTTTCATATCTTACACAATAGGGACAATGTACAGGATTCAATTATCCTAAAAACCTGCATGTTTTTTGGAATGTGAGAGCAAATTGGAGCACCTGGAGAAAACCCGGGTGGTCACAGGAAGAACTGTCAAAATCCATACAAAAAACAGCATCTGTGGCCAGGATTGAACCCGGTTATCTGGCACTGTAAGGCAGCAACTCTACCACTATATGACTATGTGGCTCATTTCTGCCAAGCAATGATGATATCCAATGAGAAAATCCAACAATCACCCCCTAACATTCAATGCATTACCATCGCTAAATCCTGCTCTGTCAATATCCTGGGGGTTGTCATTGACCAGTAACTGAACTGGTGTAGCCTAATATATGCAATGTGGCTACAAGAGCAGGTCAGAGGCTAGGAGTCTTGTGGTGAGTAACTCACCCCCGAACTCACCAAAGCCTGTCCACCAATCTACCAAGCTCAAGACAGCAATATGATGGAATATCTCCACTTGCAGGATGAGTGCAGCTTCAAATATTTTCAAGAAGCTTAATGCTATATAGGGCACAGCAGTCTGTAACCATTCACTCACTCTACCACCATTGCACAATGCTAGCAGTTGTGTCTCAACTGGATACACTGCAGTAACTCTCCATGACTTGGTTCAAAATCCTGCAACCCTCCCTTACATCATTGTCGGTATGTCCTTACCTCAAGGACTGCAGCAGGTTAACAGGACAGCTCATCATCACCTTCCCAAGGGATGTGCAATTAAATGCTGGTTCTGCACCCCTTGAAATCAAAATATGTGACTTGAGGGAACCTACAGGTAGTGGTAGACACAAAGTGCAGGAGTAACTCAGCGGGTCAGACAGCATCTCTGGAGAAAAAGGATGGGTGGCGTTTCAGGTAGGGACATTGGGTCCCGACCCGCATTGTCACCCCTTTTTCCCCAGAGATGCTGCCTGACCCGCTGAATTACATCTGCACTTTGTGTCTATCTTCAGTATATACCTGCAGTTCCTTTCTACAGGCAGTGGTGTTCCATTTACTGGGATTTAGAAGGATGAGAGATTCACTGGAATTTAGAAGGATGAGAGGGGATCTTATAGAAACATATAAAATTCTTAAGGGTTTGGACAGGCTAGATGCAGGAAAAATGTTCCCGATGTTGGCGGAGTCCAGACACAGGGGTCGCAGTTTAAGAATATGGAGTAGGCCATTTAGTACTGAGATGAGGAAAATCTTTTTCACCCAGAGAATTGAGAATCTGTGGAATTTTCTGCCACAGAAGGCAGTGGAGGCCAATTCACTGGATATTTTCAAGAGAGAGTTAGATATAGCTCAAGGCTAACGGAATCAAGGGATATGGGGAGAAAGTAATAACGGGGTACCGATTTTGGATGATCAGCCATGATCATATTGAATGGCGGTGCTGGCTCGAAGGTCCAAATGGCCAACTCCTGCACCTATTTTCTATGTTTCTATTAGCATATCTTTCATGGTGTAGAGATCACAGGTTTAGATTTATCTATCTTTCTATCTTAGGTATCTATCTGGCTATAAAATATAGTAATAGAAACATAGAAAATAGGTGCAGGAGTAGGCCATTCGGCCCTTCGAGCCTGCACCGCCATTCAATATGATCATGGCTGATCATCCAGCTCAGTAACCTGTACCTGAAGGCATTCTCTCCATACCCCCTGATCCCTTTAGCCACAAGGGCCACATCTAACTCCCTCTTAAATATAGCCAATGAACTGGCCTCAACTACCTTCTGTGGCAGAGAATTCCACAGACTCACCACTCTCTGTGTGAAGAAATGTTTTCTCATCTTGGTCCTAAAAGACTTCCCCCTTATCCTTAAGCTGTGACCCCTGGTTCTGGACTTCCCCAACATCGGGAACAATCTTCCCGCATCTAGCCTCTCCAACCCCTTAAGAATTTTATATGTTTCAATAAGATCCCCCCTCAGTCTTCTAAATTCCAGCGAGTATAAGCCTAGTCTATCCAGTCTTTCTTCATATGAAAGTCCTGCCATCCCAGGGATCAATCTGGTGAACCTTCTCTGTACTCCCTCTAAGGCTAGAATGTCTTTCCTCAGATTAGGAGACCAAAACTGTACACAATAATACTACTTAGAGAAAAAAATCTTTGAGAATATCTAAAGGGAATAAACGTAAGCATAATCACATGTTTAAATATTTAAACTATATCTCAGACAAATACATTTTGACAAATCTTAAAAAGCATAAATAGCTCACAAGAATACTTTCTATCAAAAATACAATGCAGGAGGATTATAAAAACAAAATTAAGTATGAAATTAACTAAATGAAGAAAAAAAGCCATGTGTCAACACAGCTTAAAATACAATTAGCTGAACTAAATTTCCTTTTGCCTTCATTTTCTAGCTTCATTCTTCAATCTGACAGATTTTTTCCCCCATTTTCTTAAGCTGCATCTAATCAAGGGGTGTGTTAGTATTCTTGTGAAATGCCAAAAAAAGAGATAGCTTTAATGTTGAGAAGAAACACAGCATTTCTGCCCCATTGACTTGGCTGTCAAACTTCGGAGATTATACCTTTGTCAGGTTTATTTGATACACATTTGTGGAATACGAGTCGTAAAATGACCAGTTCATTGTGCTGGAAATGATGGTTAGAATTGTGTTCAACAGAGACACAAGAAACTGCAGATCATGAAATCTTGAGTAAAAAAACAAACTGCTGGAGGAAGTCAATGGACCAGCCAGCATCTGTTCAGGGAAATGGACTGATGATGTTTTGGGGTTGGCACCCTGCTTAAGTCTGAATGTTTGGATATACTGTATGTTTGGATAGAGCAGGGCACAACTTGCATCCTGAGTTAATTTACTCTCAAGATAAGAGCAAGACTAATTGTGCTCTGTTTAAAATTTGCAAATTAAACAGTAATTTTAATTTTTGCTGCTCAACGTCTGGACATAAACATCTTGCACCATTCTCACATTGACAAGAATTACATGAAGTTGCTGTACTTGTGTGGTAGATTAGAAAACCAATCTACAAAGTATAAATGCATGCTATTTCAAATTGAAGTAATCATTCTTCTTTTTCTGCTGTCCTGATGTTATTTAATTTTCTCTCTTTATTTATCTCTCTCTGTGCCCTATTTGACATTGCATTCATCTATTCTAATTTACAATTCCTTCCCCGTACATAAGCCCGTTATTTCTTAAATGTTCAATCGTATTGGCTATGGAAATACACAAGGGTGCTGCGTCTGTTGATTTCAGGCCCCTGATGCCCAGTTTCTCTAAGAGAGATGTCATCAGTTTAAACTGCCAGCAACTTGCTACAGAGCATTATATATCATTGAAAGTACAGGGCTTTAAAGGCTGGTTTCATTAAATGTCTTAATGCAGCAAAAATTAGATAAATGTCCTAATGTAAGTGCGTGGAATTAGGAAACAACATTGTGCACTTGCAAATTAAAATATCCCAGATGCTAAAACTTGAAATAAAAACAGAAATTATTGGAAAAAATCAGCAGGTTGGCAGCACCTGTGGAAAGAGAAACATAGTTAATATTTCAGTGAAAGATCCTTCACCAGCAAAATGTGCATTTTCTAAGAAGGATTCACGCTTGTGGTAGATTAACAAGGTGTATTAGAGTATGTGACAATGGAGGAGCTTTCCTTGTATTTTTTTATTTAGAGATAGCCTGGAAACAGTCCTCTGAGTCAGAGCCGACCAGTGGCTCAGCGGTAGAGTTGCTGCCTAACAGCGAATGCAGCGCCGGAGACTCAGGTTTGATCCTGAGTGAGGATAAATGTGAGGTTATCCACTTTGGCAGCAAGAACAGGAAAGCAGAGTATTACCTGAATGGTGAAGGGGAGATGCAACGTGACCTGGGTGTCATGGTGCACCAGTAATTGAAAGCAAGCGTGCAGGTGCAGCAGACAGTGAAGAAAGCGAATGGTATGTTGGCATTCATAGCAAGAGGATTTGAGTTTAGGAGCAGGGAGGTTCTACTGCAGTTGTACAGGGCATTGGTGAGACCGCACCTGGAGTATTGTGTGCAGTTTTGATCTCCTAATCTGAGGAAAGACATTCTTGCCTTAGAGGGAGTACAGAGAAGGTTAACCAGATTGATCCCTGGGATGGCGGGACTTTCATATGAAGAAAGACTGGATAGACTAGGCTTGTACTCGCTGGAATTTAGAAGACTGAGGGGGGATCTTATAGAAACATATAAAATTCTTAAGGGGTTGGAGAGGCTAGATGCGGGAAGATTGTTCCCGATGTTGGGGGAGTCCAGAACCAGGGGTCACAGGTTAAGGATAAAGGGGAAGTCTTTTAGGACCGAGATGAGAAAACATTTCTGCACACAGAGAGTGGTGAGTCTGTGGAATTCTCTGCCACAGAAGGTAGTTGAGGCCAGTTTATTGGCTATATTTAAGAGGGAGTTAGATGTGGCCCTTGTGGCTAAAGGGATCAGGGGGTATGGAGAGAAGGCAGGTACAGGTTACTGAGCTGGATGATCAGCCATGATCATATTAAATGGCGGTGCAGGCTCGAAGGGCCGAATGGCCTACTCCTGCACCTATTTTCTATGTTTCTATGTTTCTATCCTGACGACGGGTGCTGTTCTGTACGGAGTTTGTACATTCTCCCAGTGACCTGCATGGGTTTTCTCCGAGATCTTCGGTTTCCTCCCACACTCCAAAGACATACAGGTATGTAGGTTAATTGGCTGGGCAAATGTTTAAAAAAAATTGTCCCTAGTGGGTGTAGGATAGGGTTGGTGTGCGGGAATTGCTGGGCGGCGCGGACCCGGTGGGCTGAAGGGCCTGTTTCTGCGCTGTATCTCTAAAAAAATATCTAAATCACCTCGTACACTAGCACTGTCCTACACACTAGGAACTTTTTACAATTTACAGAAGCCGATTAACCTACCAACCTGCATGTCTTTGGGGTGTGGGAGGAAACAGAGTACCCGAAGAAAACCCACGCTGCCACAGGGAGAACATACAAACTCCGTACAGCTAAAGTGAGGATTGAACCTTGGTCTCTGTTGCTGTGAGGCAGCAACTCTACCGCTACACCAATGTGCTACTGTTTCTTTCCCTGCACTGAGGAGAGAATTAAAACAGCCTCTGCCTAGTCATCACTGCCACTGATCAGCATTCATTTAGGTAGGTATAGTCTCAACCATTGCGTTGGAATACTGTTATGGTTTTTTGGAAAGGTTCGAAAAGTAAGTGTACAGATGTGCTCCACGGATTAAAACTTGCAACATGCTACATTTAATATAGCTGGTATTTCATGTGGTTAAGTGTCAAAATTAACATTATGTCTGACAGTAGCACCAAAGTTTTCTATTACTGGTACTTTCTACACCAGACACCCATTCACTAACCCGCCAGTACCATTTATGGAAAAATCCATTATTCAAGCAGTAACATGCACAACTCATCTTCATCTTGCAGAGATGCAATCAGTTGAATGTCAGTGTCAGACCTTTTTTTTTTAGATAAACAAATTGGATTTATTATTGTGGTGACATGCAAGTGAAATCCATGACCTTAGCACAGACGATGGTTCTGCCAAATTGATTATATCTGATTAATAGTGAAATAGGTCTTTACACAACACAGTTACCTAAAATGTCTGCTGCCATCCAAGATGTATTGGGCTCACCTTCCACGCCTTGGTGTGTAATGTCTTTGGAAGTATTTAGCTGTCAGTCTGCTCACTGATGCAACACTAAAGGAACATGCTCGCAGTGGGAAGGGATTTGAATAAAAATAAATAACAGCATGCAATGCACTTTAGGAATAGGAAAGGCACCTCCTCTCACTTATTATCTCCATCAGTCCTGAACGCTTTCTCACCACGTTCTCTTTTCTACCTTTTTAGTGGAAATCTTATTGCCTCTGAGAAATTGAGAAAAAATCTATGCTGAGATTCCTATGCAGCACTGGGAGACTGCTACACTGTTGGAGCTGCTGTTTTTTAGATGAATTGTTAGACCGACAAAAGACCTACACGATGCATGCTTTTTCACATGAACAGGAAGAAACTCATGCTATTATTTTAAAGAGGAGTAGGATGGTAATCTCTGGAGTTCAAGAACATAAGAAATTAGGAGCAGGTGTCCCTCAAGCTTGCAATTCAAGATGATCATGGCTGATCTTCCCCAGGCTTCAACTCCTCCTCTGTGCTAAATCATTAGCCTTTAATCCCCTCCCACAACATCACTAAAGCACTTTGTGATTTCCATCACGAGGCAAAAATGAAGAAAGTATTATTTATGGATAGGTATAGGCCATAATGGAATTTGAATTTTAACTTTGAGATGTTACAGAAAGTAACGTTCTTAAAGATATTGCGTATCTGAATATAAAGGCCCATATTTTTCTCTGATGTCAATAATTTCGATCTTTGCCTCAGAATCATAGAGCTACACAGCATGGAAACAAGGCCTTCGACCCACTAAGTTTGCATTATGGGTTTGTCCCATTTGCTTGTTCTGGCCCATAATCCTGTAAAAGTCCTTGATCATGTATCTGTCCAAATGTCTTTCGAAAGTCATAATTGAGTCTACTTCTATATATGCTGCCTCCCCCTTCCCCTACCCCCCACCCTCTTCTCTTCAAGCCTGTACATCTATACCCTGGAACTTTGAACCAGTGCTGCCCTTCCCTCAGCCATAATCACCGTCAAATTCCTTGATAAAATAAATACATGCCTGAAAGAAGTGCCAACAGTTGACTATCCCTTCTATTTCTCCTTCAGGCAACTGCATGATATCATAACATTATCACAATAATCAGCTCCATTCCTCCACCAATGACAAGTAAAACACTGACTTTTGACTCAGTTTTGAATCATTGCACAGAAAGAGCCAAACAATTCAGTGATTTCTAGCAATTAAATATAAAATAAATATCTGGTCATAAACTAAAATTATTTTGAAGTACACAAACCTGAATTAATGAGCGAGTCTTAAAATTACCAATGAAATGATTAAAAAGCATTCTTCAGCAAGTATCAAGAACAAAAGGACATAGGTTTAAGGTGGATCAAAGGAGTTTTAAAGGTGACTTAGAGGAAAGTATTTTACGTAGAGAGTGGTTGACATCTGGAACTTACTGTCACGAGTGTTTTTGCAGTCGAATTTGTTTAAGAGACATTAAGATAGGCATTTAAATAGGCAAGGAATAAAAATAAATGGAATTAATGTGGGCAAATGAAATTAGTGGAGATGTTAAACAATGTTGGCATGGACATGATGCAGTGAAGAGCCCATTTCTGTGCTGCACAAATCGATGATTCCAAAACACTGATACAAAAAATTAGTTAAGATGTATATGCACAAATGGCAATGGTCAAAGGCTGGAGTCTGAAGAAGGGTCTCGACCCGAAACATCACCCATTCCTTTTCTCTAGAAATGCTGCCTGTCCTGCTGAGTTACTCCAGAATTTTGTGTCTATCTTCGGTTTAAACCAGCATCTGCAGTTCATTCCTTCACAATGGCAATAGTCAACTTTGCCTGAAATTCTATATCAAATAAACTTAAATTGTGTTTACCACATTGCATTATATTTGAACACAGCTCTTTAAATTGATTTTTGAAGAAGATTATCATCAAAGGTATTGGTGCAGAACTTGATCATAAAACGATCCTTATTATATCATAAAAAAATAAAACATTTTTCAGTTGCCCCGGGCTTCAGTGAATTATTTTGGCTCCGTAACCTTTGAATAACAGAGAAGGACACTTCTCAGCCAATCAATCCCGTTGGTCCTTCCAATTAGTTACACTCTCTCTTTTCCAGAGCAATACAAAATTTTCTAATATTCTTTATGGCAAGTTTAAATATGAAAAATACACCACTGCAAAGTGTAGTTGATATGACTTGCTGAGACTCACTTGAGGGTAGACGAGAGGACGAGATAACCACTTCATGAGTGAAATGTTTAATTTTTAATAATTGCTGAATACTTATAATTGATAGGAATGGTGACAATTTTCCTATGTTTGCCTGGAGACTTGGCTCGAAGAGGATTTGTGATTAGAGCCTAGCTGATCAGGGGAGGGTCATGTTTTGGAGAAAGTAGTTGTCTTGGAACCTGTTCAGAGCAAGACAAAGTTCAGTAAGCAGGTGATTTTTGAGTCACTGTCTCATGGACTATTCAGATCCAAAGCTGTGAACCTAAGTGGTCCATGAAATGCCAATGGCCAACTATACTTGCGATGAACAATGAGTGCTGCAAACATTTTGTATGAGAGTTAGGACAGAATATTTTAATTTAAAAATATACGATGAATAATGTTTTCACTTGGGGGTGGGGTAATTATTTTCCACACTGTAATCTTACATTGCCACTTGGGTTTAACTCAAAGTGCAATTTTGGAATAGATCTACAGGTTAGATATCAAATTCAAGTTGTGAAATATACATTTCATGGAAGTTTCATTTAAGGTGCCAATCATTGTTTTGGTGAGTTGAACATGTGTAGCCTCAGCAGAAATAAAAAATATCAACAAAAATAAATCTCCAGTTTCAATATAACTTTAATGGAAGATAGACACAAAATGCTGGAGTAACTGAGCCGGACAGGCAGCATCTCTGGAGAAAAGGAATGGGTGACGTTTTGGGTTTTGACATTTGTCTGTACAGATATATCTAAGATTGAAAAAGAGTAGTTAAAATTAATCTTTGGTCAACATATGGCCTATTATTCTACAGTGATCTTTTCAAGAATTTGAATTATGAACATAGGAGAGAGAAGAATATGCTCACATTCAATAATCATTATAAGGTTGTGCTTTCTTACTAGAACTTTTGCATCCCCACTTGTATGTAAGGAAGCCAATTAGTGCTGATGTGGTTCAATAACATAGTAGGTTGTTTGCTCAGTTTTCAATACTAAGCAACCAACCTAAGTGTGCATTACATGTGTTTTCATACGTCTTTGCTCCCACTTCATGCACAAAACATTTAATTCCCAGAAGCTGGAATACTGACAGATTATTAATGGCACTGTAATATATATTTGAGCTAAGTGCCATATGGAGTTCCACATGTTATTTCAAAATGAGCTGGAAGATGCACACTTAAGGGCCTATCCCACTTAGGCGATTTTTCTAGGCGACTGCCGGCAACTGTCAAAGTCATAGCAGATCGCCGAAAAAATGAACCCTATGACAATGTCCACGACAATGCCCGCGACAAGCTAAGACAACCTACCACATAGGCGATGGCAAGCTGACGACAGCCGGCGACACAGTCTTCGCTACCTAGGACGTCCACTACGACAGGGACCACGGCAAGCAAGACAACCAACGAAAACCTGCACTTATGTGGAGGTGTCACAAGCACAACTCACACGTGATCAAACCAACAGCAAGGTCCATCCAGTGAAATTTCTAAGTATATTTTGCATTCGTGTGAAGTGTCCGTTTAAAAAAAAAAGATTTTGGCATGCAGTTATCCATCTTTCATAGGAATATATTGTTTTTGAATAAAGTTGATTTTGGTGATATAGAAAAAAAATAGTTGTCAGAATTTATTGAATTTCTAAGTACTTTATCATGACATCTCACTCAAAGATTCTAGTCGCATTCATTTTGACCATTAAAATCAAACGCTGACACACGCGCTGCGCTATGAGAACACTTTTCACTCATTTATTTAGATCAATGAGGCAAGCACTTACACAGGCATTTCACTATGTTTATTAAAGGCCAAAGCTCACACATGGACAGACACTAATAACACAAAGATAAACTGAGTTTTACTGACTGCTATGCTGTTTGTAGGGGGTATGCACACCTGACCATAAGGACAGCAAGGTCCGGCCAGACCATTTCACACGTCAGGTGTGCATACCCCCTACAAACAGCACCCCATACACTAACACTATCCGACACACTAGGGTCAATTTACAATTTACTAAAACCAATTAACCTACAAACTGGTACATCTATTGAATGTGGGAGAATACCGGAGCACCCAGTGAAAACCCACGCAGGTCACGGGGAGAATGTACAGACTCCGTACAGACAGCACCCATTGTCAGGATCGAGCCCGGATCACTGGCGCTGTGAGGTGGCAACTCTACTGCTGTGCCACTTTTCCGCACTTTGAAGGTTCCAGAGAATAAAGGAAAAGGGAGTAGAGGTCAGCCACATGGCTCCTCAATGAACATTAGGCATCCAGCATTTCCTGAATTTATTTCAGGTACCACTCCATAGCTGTTCCTGTACTTTGTCAGCTTTTCCACGAGATCTGCATATTCACTAATTCACTGGATTGCAGCTTGATTCTATTCTTTAATTTGCCATCCATTATACTTTAAGGTAGAAAGTTTAAAAGCTTTACAAAGCTTTTCCTTTTCTATAAAATAAATCCCATTCATCTTGGTCCTAGGTACACTATCCTTTATTTTAAGATGCAGCCTAAAATCCTAGACTATCCAGCTGGAGGAAGGAGCCTAAAATGATATATCCCGTGAATTCCTCTCCATCACTTGAACATCTCAAAGTGATAGCCTTCTAATCCACAGTGTATATAGGCCAAGATTAGTCGTTCTCTCTTCGTTTGCAACCTTTTTATCCGAGAAATCAACCCAGCAAATATATATGCACTCTAAGCAATTTTTACCTGATAATTTATTCCAATCCATTTAGGCCAGTTGCCTTTTCGAATGACTGGAATTAGTTCTCCTTCAGTTAATGGTTTTTAACATTTGAGCTAACTTGCCCATAACTAATTTGAACCTTCAGTTTCAGCTAAATAGGCTCCCAAGGAAAGACATTTTGTTTGCTCGCTTCATTTCAGAGGCATGTTCAGCACTATTCTCTTTCTCTATGGATTTAGTAATTTGTCCTCTACGCATTGCGGTAACTCTTTCTGCTCTGTATCTTTCATATCACTATTTTCCCAGAGTGGAATAATGTAAATTAAGTCCTCAGTATCATTGTTTTAAAGGCCTCTGGTTGGATTGGGTTTTCAGCAGTGACCCAGAATGGGAATAAGTGAGCGGAGAATTGGTGAGTACGTGCCACTTGATAGCACTTTTGGTGAGAACTTCCATTATTTTTGTGCTCTAATATGAATTTAAGTGCCATAGTGAGGCCCATCGGAAATTGGAGGAACAGCACCACATATTTCGCTTGGGCAGCTTACAGCCCAGCGGTATGAACATTGACTTCTCCAACTTTAGATAGTTCCTCTGTCCCTCTCTTCCTCTCCACCTTCCCAGTTCTCCCTCTGTCTTCCTGTCTCCACCTATATCCTTTCTTTGTCCCGCCCCCCCTGACATTAGTCTGAAAAAGGGTCTCGACCCGAAACGTCACCCATTCCCTCTCTTCTAGATGCTGCCTGACCTGCTGAGTTACTCCAGCATTTTGTGATACCTTGAATTTCTCTTGGCTTTTTTATCAATTGAACTTATCTTGGAATTTTTCGCTCACATTTTCAGGTGGATGCCAGTGGAATGACTGTACTGGAACTGTTTGGATAGAGGTGCAACTATTTCTGGAGGATGTTTTTCAGTTTTGATGCTACAATGTTGTCTGGTCCCATTGCATTTGTTGTGTTTAGTGCCCTCAACTATTTCTTGTTATCCAAATGCAATGCATCCTCAAATTGGTGTGAGTGATAATTTATAAAGTCAAATTCCTTTTCATTAAATTATTTTCATATCCTTAAAATTATTTATCATAATTTGCGTTACATTTCTGTGCATTGATCACTGCCCCTTGGCATCAATTCTTTCTGACTGGGAGAAATTCCAATGTAATTGTCCCACTTTAGATAGTTGTTTGTAATGGCCGTAATAATTTATTATGTTTATTGATCCCTCATTCCTAAAAGGATCACTCAAACATCTCCCTTCTTTGATCTAGCAGAAGCATAGTTATTCAATCATCTTCTGGAGAAAGACAGGGCTGATCATCTTATAAGTGTGTCACTAATAACCAGCATGACATTTTATACACATTTCAGAGATGAAATATATCTATTCCACCAATGAATATTTCATTTATTATTTCTCAACCAAACGGAAGCATTGGTCCATGATCAGTTACTGTTGACATCATTTTCCTTGAGCGACCATTGTGCACTTCTGAGATCCCTGCTTCAGTATTCAAGTGGTCTCATATAAAAACATCTAGGTCACACATTCAATCAATGCTTATTTTCTAACTATATCTCTTCAGAGGCTATTTGAACACAACAGACCTGTTAATCCAAGCTACAACCCACCTGATCACCATTTGCCAAATGGTCATAGGTCATAAGGTCATAAGTGATAGGAGAAGAAATCAGCCCATCAAGTCTACTCTGCCATTCAATCGTGGCTGATCTATTTCTCCCTCCAAACACCATTCTCCATGCTGGGCTGTTCATCTTAGGGGAGAGACATTATCTCTTTTGCACAGATGATAGACAAAAAAGATGGAGTAACTCAGCGGGACAGGCAGCATTTCTAGAGAGAAGGAATGGGTGACGTTTGAGGGCCAAGACCCTTGACTCTTTTGCATATTATTTTTGGTGCTATCTATCTTGGGAACAGGCCCATCACCCCGAAGCCTTTTGTATTCTGAGACATGGCATGAACATTGGCTCTAAATAAGTCTTTGTCTGTGTTGCTCTTCATCTCCCTGTGCTAACAATCCCTTTGATTGCGATAGAGCTGCTAGGGCGGCACGGTGGCACAGCGGTAGAGTTGCTGCCTTACAGAGAATGCAGTGCCGGAGACTCAGGTTCGATCCTGACTACGGGCGCCGTCTGTACGGAGTTTGTACGTTCTCCCCGTGACCTCGTGGGTTTTCTCCGGGATCTTCGGTTTCCTCCCACACTCCAAAGACGTACAGATATGTAGGTTAATTGGCTGGACAAATGTAAAAAAAAATTGTCCCTAGTGTGTGTAGAATAGTGTTAATGTACGGGGATCACTGGACGGCGCGGACCCAGGGCCTGTTTCCGCACTGTATCTCTAAATCTAAAAAAAAAGATGACTGTAATGCTGGAACCTCCGGTGAAGAAAGAATAAGATAACTTTCCAGTAAATTGCTTATTCCTAATTTATATTGTTCAGCTTTCCTTACAAACTGTACAAGCCAAGCCTAATTTATGGGTCAGAATACTTCTTATCCTACAAGATATCATTACGTTATAATGTGCAATCCGGAGGCTGCAACGGATCGTTCGCACAGCTGAGAAGGTTGTTCGCTGCAACCTTCCCCCCATTGACGAACTGTACACTGCAAGGGCCAGGAAGCGAGCAGGCAAGATCATCTCTGACCCCTCTCACCCTGGCCACAAAATATTTGAAGCACTTCCCTCTGGAAGGCGACTCCGGACTGTCAAAGCAGCCACAGCCAGACATAAAAACAGCTTTTTTCCCCAAGTAGTAGTTCTACTCAATAACCAAAGTCTGTAGTCTCTTTTTTGCTCTGGTTTATTTTCACCCACATGTTTAGCCCATAATGTTGTATCATAGAAACATCGAAACATAGAAAATAGGTGCAGGAGTAGGCCATTCGGCCCTTCGAGCCTGCACCGCCATTCAATATGATCATGGCTGATCATCCAGCTCAGTAACCTGTACCTGCCTTCTCTCCATACCCCCTGATCCCTTTAGCCATAAGGGCCACATCTAACTCCCTCTTAAATATAGCCAATGAACTGGCCTCAACTACCTTCTGCGGCAGAGAATTCCACAGACTCACCACTCTCTGTGTGAAGAAATGTTTTCTCATCTCGGTCCTAAAAGACTTCCCCCTTATCCTTAAGCTGTGACCCCTGGTTCTGGACTTCCCCAACATCGGGAACAATCTTCCCGCATCTAGCCTCTCCAACCCCTTAAGAAGTTTATATGTTTCAATAAGATTCCCCCCTCAGTCTTCCAAACTCCAGCAAGTACAAGCCCAGTCCACCCAGTCTTTCTTCATATGAAAGTCCTGCCATCCCAGGGATCAATCTGGTGAACCTTCTCTGTACTCCCTCTAAGGCTAGAATGTATTTCCTCAGATTAGGAGACCAAAACTGTACACAATACTCCAGGTGCGGTCTCACCAAGGCCCAGTACAACTGCAGCAGAACCTCCCTATCATATAACAATATCCATATTGTTTTGATGTGGTTATGCTTTATTCTTAAATTGTTAACTGTATGTTTGTGTTGTCATTTGTGAGCGGAGCACCAAGGCACATTCCTTGTATATGCACATACTTGGCCAATAAACGTATTCATTCGTTATCCCTGAATACTATTTCCAATATCCTGATGTGCTACCACACCTGCCATATCCAGGTCGCCCCAACCCTAAAGAATGACAAGAATACTATTTAACCCTTGATGAGATTGATATCCTTATGGCTGATTCCAGGCATTTCCATTTTTATGGTTGTTCAGACAATTTTTCACAAATTTAAAAAGATTTTATAAAGAAATCACACATTTAAAAAAAAGAATAGCACTCCTAGAATGTTCCAGCAAAACCCAAAGAGCAGAATCTTTTCTTCTGACAAGGAACTTTATATTCCTCGACAATTAATTTAACAATTTTACATGACAAGCCTTTCCATTTTGGGAATTTGGGGTATCAGAAGTTGCCATTTCTATTGAAAAATCATCAGCCCACAACACTTCTCTCCCCACATAGGCCTCTTGACTTGTTGGATGTTTCTGGCATTCTCTATGTCACCAGTGCAACACTTTTTTTACTTCTCTCCATTTCCCTCCGTCCCCTTCTATTTACATCTCCTCTAGATCATCTGTTATTAACTCACCTTTACTACCCTCTCAAAGCTGACACAACCACAATTTGCTTCATTAAACCTCTCTCGGTCTCCATCCTATCATTCTCATTATTGTTTCCAGCCCTTTTCCTTCTCTCCAAATTAAACACATTTGTCTTTGTTTTACTTTTCCTCTTTCTGATGCAAAGTTACCAATCTGAAACATTAACTTTATTTTTCACTCCACAAAATGCTCAGTAGTTACAGCATTTTCTGGTTTCATGCCACTTACATAACATTTCCTGTCTGTCTATGATACACCAAAATATCTTGCAACTTAATATCATAGGAACATAAGAGTAAAATAATTCAAATATTCGCATATGCATCTTCACACATTTTCAAAATATCCAGGACAGTTTAATGAAGCAGTTTAGAAAATATGTGGTATCATGGCTTTTATCGGAAAGGGGATTCCATACAAAAGCCTTGAATGTTTATTAATCCTACAGGAAAGACATAAAGCCTTTGGATGGGATAAAGAATGAATTCACTTGAATATTTCCAGGATAAGCTATTACTGATACATGAATCAAAGGGCCAAATGGCCTCCTCCTGCACCTATTTTCTGTTTTTTTTCTATGTTTCTATGAATAGAATAGAGATATGGTTGTTCAAAGTAAAGCATTCAAAACTTAGAGGAGATTTGATAAAGTTGTTTACACTAATGGAAAGAGTGGACTGCGTAAATCAAGATATACTGTTTCTAAATATTAAAGAATTAATAACAGAAAAGACAGAATTAAAGTGATTGTCAAAAGAACCAACAGTGAATTAGGCCATATTCCCCCCCCCCCCCTAATAACCGGTTGGAATTTTCAATACACCGTATAATAGAGTGTTGGCAACAGATTCAACTATAACCTTAAAAAAATAGATTTAATATCTGAAGTAGTAACAGTTGCAGATATAAATAAAGTGA